>NC_072464.1:22463586-22571086 GCF_027596085.1 Anoplopoma fimbria | reverse complement strand
TTTTTTTTCTTACTTACTTATTTAAAATATTTTATTTTTTTGTGAACCAAACATGTCTGAAAATATAATTACAATATATAACTAGAGGATAAAAGTATATTATTAGATTTAAAAAAATAAGATAAATTGTTTACAAACGAACTACTAGTCACCAGAAGTCATAAGTGCATCTCCTTTCTTAAACAAGCATCTAAGAGCATAAACAGAGCAAAAGAGAAACAAAAGAATACAAAACAAAACTAATACGAATACAATAAGTGCAACAAACTAATATGAATACAATAAGTGCAACAAACTAATAAGAATACAATAAGTGCAACAAACTAATATGAATACAATAAGTGCTAAGTGAAGTAAACTGATGTATCATTTGGTTTTTGTAATCAAATACTTGTGTGATGTCACTATAATAATTCTTGTGAGTGTTTTAATTGTGATCATAGCCTCAGCTCTTACTCTTAATCTTTTCATATCTCCTTTAGGGTCCCAGGAGTACAACTACAGTAGCCATTAGTACTCCATCCATGCCTGGTGTATCTCTGTGTTTTCACCAGCAGATGGAAGTATTCCTTTATTTTAAAAAGGATCGTGTCACGGCTGATGTCAGTAAATGCCACACCTGTCTACTCATAAAACAATGTTTTTAATTTAACAGATATCGTGGTCTTCTGGCCCGTTTGGGACTTCTTTGCTGTCCTTTGCTAGTCGTAGTGCCTCTTATGGAACACCTTTACACCAGCTTACCCGCATCAGGACAGATCTTTGTGTTTATGTTTATTCTAACGATAACCTGCAGGATTTATTTGGTTTCTCCATGTTTTATATTTTTGTATTATTTGGTTGTGAACTGGTTCTCAGGCTTCTTCCTAATCAGCTGAAATCTGGTGAATCAGTATCACTTACTTTGCAGATTCAAAGTATTAATACAAAATATATAAATGAATTATGATTTTTTTGATTGAACTACACAAAAGTATCTAAAGTAGTTTAAATTAGCTCCGCCTTTACCATCTGCAACACTAATAATCTGCAATAATTGATCATTTGTAAACACATTAATGCATCAGAAATTATAATACAACTTTTAAAGACAGTCTTTCTGCAGAATGAGTAATCTTATTTTTGGAACTTTATGTATATTTTGATGCTGATATGCAGCATCAAATTAACAAACTTGTTCAATTTAAAATAACTTATAACTTGGCTGCCTTAAATGTTGAGTTAGGCAAGCTAAGAAACTTAAGTTCATTAGACTTAAAATAAATAGTTGAGTTGACAAATGAGAGCTGACAAAATAGGTAAATCAACTTTATAGTTTAAGTTTAATCAACAAGTTTTTTTGTGATATCAACAATACATTTCAAGTTGTACAAACCTTAATCCTAGTTGAGGCAACATAGAATAACTAGTTAAACTAACAAACTGATTTCTTGAGTTGTACAAACATGAGAATAAAAGTTGTTTAAACTAAGCATCTTGTTGAATCAATTTATACATTTTGGTTATGCAAACTATAATACAAATTGGATCAACTTAGCATCTTGTTGAATTAACTTAACTTTTTAAGGCGGTTCTGGAACCTTTTTTAGGAATAGTTCAACTAAGTTGCAATGTTAAGTCAATCTAAAAAATGTATTTGTGTAATTTGCCCACACAACTTAAGCTTCTATTTGTTAAGATTTCTACATGAAACGATTCATGGACATCAAAGAGCCTTTAGAATGCTACTTTATTCACTTTCAAAACATACATTGGACATTTTGTTATGGATCTACTTATAGTATATTTATTATATTTGTCTAGCTATTAACATAAAACTCTATGCATAATAAATATTTCTACATTGTGGTATCGCTACTTTTACTTTATTCAAAGAGTTCTTCTTCCACCACAGATGCAAATCGGCCCCTGTATTGGCCGGCCCTTCGGTTTTCATCCCCATGAAACAGCTTAATGTCAGATCTCTGTCTCTGACCAGGCTCATGAGACAGATGGGATAAATAACTTAGCCTGGTCTACTTTCCCACAAGAAATGTAAACGGTCGTAACGCTACACAGACCGGCTGAAAATGTATCTGAGGTTTTGTAATGCGATGGTGTGAACAGCAGGATTTAAACCATATTACCCTCCCAAAGAAACACAGAAACAGAAACTCATGACCCCCTTTGTGGAGCCTGAAGCAACATGAGCTCAGTTTTTATTTATTTTTAAAATCTTTTGTCACTTGAATTCACATGAAAAGGGAAGAAAAAAAAAACCCTGAGATGTCCAGTAAGAAATTATACAAATGTTTCTTGTTTGGCATGAACACATGTTTTTAATCATCATGATCCGGACTGGAATCGACATGATGTGGGTGTAAACCATCTTTCTTTGAAGTACGGTGGTGACTCAACAATGAGGCAGGTGTAGTGTGATGGTGATACTGTTGATTAACGTCTAACGATACTCCAACAAATGATCAGAACTAATTGTCTTTCTTTCACAGTGATAATAACTACACACATATAATCACTGTGTTATTTAGTTTGGCTCCTCTCTTCATGCAGGTTCCCTTCCTTGCAGCCATACCAGCTATGTACGTCCACACCTGAACCCTCCATGCTTTTACATAACACCTCCAGTCTGTCAGCATTCAAGTGTGACTCACTGGCTCTTTCCTCCGTCGGCTAGGAAACCACCAATGTAAACACGGCCTCATGTTTCATGAGCCAGTCAGTATTGGGATCTAGTGTTCCAGCTTTTCACAGTGAACTCTGCTCATATGAAAAAAAACCCTCTGGCAGATCTAAATGAAATGAATCTGGACACGACACCAACAACAGACATCCACTTTAAGCATCTCTTTCTGTTTCCTATCACTTTTTTTCTCTTCTTCTTCCTCCATAGATTTTGTCAAACAAACCCCTGAGATTAGAATCATGTTCTAGTTGCAAAAACATAGCATTATTTAGATAAAACATTCTCAAAATGAAGGCTAATTGTTTCTGACAACTAGAAGCTTAAAGTGCCCCCTAGAGGCTATTATGTATATTACTCCTCATAACATAACAGCATTATTTATTTATTCAGTGTTGATATAAGTTGAGTTTAACATTTGTTTGGAAGAAAGAGGAAGAGAAAAGGTCATGGGACAACCCTGTTTACTAAAATACAATTACAAGTTTGTTTTTTATAAAAAAATGATCTGCAAAAGTTGCATTGGGTTAATACTGATTTTATCAACAAAGCGTTTAGTTAACCCACAATATAGGCGACACTTGTGGGAACTAAAGCATGATGTATTTTTAATAAGGTAAGAAAACTCAAAGCATTGATGTTGAATTCAACATTCCGAGCAAAGGGAGAGTGACTTGATTCTCTGCAAATGTTTTGTTTGCTGCTGTATTAAAGCATTGAATTTCAAATCCAGCGCCTTTGAAGTTTTGGGAAAGTTTGTGGTCTTTGTTGGACACAAAACAGGACGTGTTTCTTTTTCAATATTTAACCAAAATCGTGATACTTCGCCAACGTTTAAGTGTCCTGTACTTTGTAACAACCGCCTCTCTCTGACTTATCTGTGGTAGAAGAAAATAGCAGGGTGTGTACTGGAAAAACTTTCCACAAAAGGAATTACACTTTCTCCCAAGCATAATCAATAAAACGACTTGGTGGTACATAGTCGTGAATCTAAGGAGACGGGGTTGCACTGGGTTACGTTATAAAGAAAATGATTTTTTAAGGAAGTAAAACATTTCATGGATTGAGATATATTTTGTGTCAGCAGAACTTGCAACCTGCTGTTGACATAACAGGAAAGGTCGGGGAGTTCACCATGAACTCTGGGCCTTTTTCCTCCAAAGAGGGTTTCCTAACCAAGTGAAAAGACCCGGATATAGCAGCCATGATTAGAGCTGGTCCAGTTCTCTAAATGCTGAGGAAATGTGCTTCAATGCTTCCTTTCTTATCTCCTTTCTGGACCATCTTTTAGGAAAAGAAAGGAAATAATAAAACAATTCTTGGCTGCAGCAACATTTAAAGAGGCCTATATCAATGGAATCCACTGTCGCTATGACGAACGAGCCTTAGTTACTTGCAGTCTGTTTCACTTAGCACTGCGGTCGTCATTATGAATCATCCTTCACATTGTTCCTAATAACGTTTAATATCGAGTTCTAGGGAAATGTTTTGTAAAGGACACATATTTTTGACTGTTTGACCACAGCCTGGGATGCTAAATGACTAATCCTTAAATGATTAAAAGGCCTGAGCCGCCCTACTAATACCTGAGTAAGAATATCAGAGTGAGTCAGTCGGAGGAGGAGTACGACATGTCCAGTCGAGGTTTATATTGTTTTGAACTGACGGATTGTTTGATTTTTATTTTAAATTTCACTGATGGAAAAAAAGAAAAGGTCACAAAAGAGTTTATTTTAATAGATGACTCAGCAAATGTGAGTAAGCAATATATGTTTGCAGCCAACGTTGAGAGGTGAACACAGTTGCGGTACAGTACATACCCCCCCCCCCCCCCACAAACACACAAACACACACACACACACACACACACACACACACACACACACACACACACACACACACACACACACACACACACACACAGCCAGGAACCAGCGTAATTAGTCAACAGTGAAACAACAATACTCCACATTCAGGTCTCACGGCTGGGAGGCCGGCTGAGGGGTTTTGGTAAATCCATCTCTGCCAGATTTCCGTTGGTTTTACTGCAGGTTTTATTTCACTCTTCTGCAGTTTGGACCGGCGTTAACGGTGCCAGCAGGGAGGAGGCTGGCCTGCATTGTTTATCACTAAAAACAACTCAAAGGCATGGCAACCAGAAAAAAAGTAGCTTACTTTTCTGCTCCACTCCACACCTGCCTTAAACCATACATGGAAACCTCGACTGCAGCAGTGTTGAGCTTCAACTTGACTATAAAAAAAAGACTAATTGACATAAAATTTGTGCTCGAAGTGGAAAGAAATAGGTATCAGTACCCCCCTTATTCATATGTTGGTTTGTTAGTCTCTTTCTTCTTATTCCGATTAATAGATTTATTCCTGAAGCATGCTAAACTGCATTGGTTGTGATCTTATTGTAAGATTAGTATACCTGAGATATGAATCTTCTATAGGAACCTATAATAAACCAGTAATATTCAAAATGACCAGACCAGTATCATGGTAAGACGTGAACTAATCAGGAAGTACAATCTGTTGGTTTTATGTACATGGATACAAACGGTCTGTTTTGTCCGGTCGCTAAGCACAAAACGATTAAAATAGAAACTAGATTATGATCCTTCTACACATTAAACGGAAGTATCAAATATCTACAACAATATTTAGTCTGAACGTTTAATTCTTCTGTAAAATCATATCCTGTAAAACAAGAGAGCGGATTCAGAAAACTTTTAAGTAAAAAAAAGAATGCTTTATTGATTATATATGAAGAACAGTTCACTTATAAGTACTCAAATCTGCTTTACAGCTTGACAGACACTTGCTCACACCTCGAATCGTTTCCTGTTGGAGTCATCTCTGATGAAGTAGTGAGCTGACAATGTCAGAACATGTGTTGTTACAAAAGGTCTTTGTGTGGAAGTTACGACACAGCAGGGTGCTCAATATGAAATCATTTTGCAGAGTTGTGAAATATACCTTCTACCTTGTTTTTTACAAAGGGGCCTTTGATTTGTGTTATTTCTGACAAGGGCTGAAACAACTGGGCGTGTAATCTATTAGTTCACCAAGAGATGATAATTCATACCTGTTTTATTCATTTATTGACTCATTTATGGAGCAAAAATGTTAAACAATCCTCCAGTTCAGATCTCCAATTTTACAGATTTTTCTTTGTTTTTCATTGTCTTTACAGAAAACTGAATATTTTCAGGTTTGACATCTTCTTGGGTGTTATAATTTGGTATTTAATAGACCAAAAAATCAGTTGATTAATCAAGAAAATAATCCACAGAATAATCAGTTATCAAAATAAGTTAACTGCAGTCCCAGTATTTACCCTAATGACCAAAATACGCATTTCATACATAAAATATACAACTAACTTCATAAAACTGTAATGCAGAATTGATCACAATGACACACCTATATGTCACTGTAATCACTGCCAATTCCAAAAAGTCATTGAAGATAACTGTGAATGTCTTTCAGTTGTTTTTCCCATCATATCCACTCCTGGCTGCTGACTCATGATGGTGTTTTTGGTGCACGATGGTATTTAAAAAGTGCTTTTTTCCAGCACTGACCCAGATCCATGAACTTCTCTTAACATAAACTTAGAGCAGAGTTTAAGTTGCCTGAGCTTAACCACAAACGGTTCACAGGATGAAAACTCACAACTACTGTGCTGTGTGTACTTCCTGTAAAGAATACACCCTCAGAGATGAAAAATCTACTCCAAAAAAATACTTTTCTGCTCTACTTCCAATCTGACAGTGAGGTCTCTGTAAGTCTGGGCTGCCAACCAGCAGAACAGCAGCGACTTCCATCCCCGAACTAATAACACCACACATGAAACTAATTGACAAGTGCAAATGAACAGAAATCATGACACCCACTGGATGCTTTATACGGCCTTCTGTTCAGCTTTAACGGCGCTGTGGTGGAGGGTGTAATGGATCTCAGTTGCATCTCGCTGTGTTAAAAACTGCCCTCCCGTCCTTCACACGCGATCCTTCCCTTCCCAGAGGGCAGCAGTCCTCCTGCTTCTTGTCAAGCCTCCGCCTGTTTGAAAGGAAGGATTCTGCAGTTCACGGAATCCAATGGTGGATGTTTCCATCCGTTACTGCAGCCACAGTCACCAAAATCTACTGGGAACACATTCCCACCATCCAAACCAATACTCACAGTAACGTTTGAAAAGGCGAGACACCTGGGTCGGTGTGCATAAAGTATAAAAGTAGGCCTTTGTTGGCAGATCTCCTCTCATCTGACAGATATGGAAGCGCGTTGTCGCATTGTGATGAAAAAATAAAGATACTGTAAGTTAAAATAATGAGAAAATATGACAAAATAATGACACAGTATAACAAAATAATGAGTTAGCATTAGAATATAATGACATATTATTTCAAAATAATAAGGTACTTTCTCAAAATAATGAATTAGTTTCTCAAAATAATGAATTAGTTTCTCAAGATAATGATTTACTATCTCAACATTTTGAGAAACTGATAGAAATTGACATAGTTTCTCATTATTTTGAGTTAATTAATCATTATTTTGAGACACTTCATAATTATTTTAAGATAGTTTATCATTATAACGACTTCCAGGATCACTATTCTATGAAATCATTTTGACTTTGATATTTGTTTTTGTGGGGGGAAAATGTATTTTTTTTATTGCGTGTATCTACCTGGTGGTAATGCGCTTCCATAAATCTTGCTCAGCGCAGAGGAACGAATTAATCCCAGAAAATTGCCTCAGCTTTAAATACTTTGTCTCTGAGCGAAACAGACCCCAGGACAAGACTGAACTGTTCAAATGGTGAAATCCCAAAAAAACAAAACGGTGTTGTAATAAGTTTGAGGGAAGTTATGCAGTGGGTGGAGAACAATAAAAGGCAGTGAGGTGGCTGGCCTTCCTGAATGGAAACCACTGCTGGGCTGATATAAAACCCTGCTCTAAAGTTAGTGTGAAATAAAGACATGGAGCACCGGTGTTGACGGCCGTGCACCGGTGGCCGTCACACAGGAATGCACCGGGGCCAAATAAACAAGCACGGAGCCGATTAAACGCATGGGAATGGTTGAGTGGGGCGAAACCGGCAACCACACGGCAGATTCTGTGGCACGGCAGCTGCCATGTTCACTTTTACCATTTCTTCCTCTGAGCTTCGATGCTGCTGAAAAAAAAACCCTCAGCTATTTAATTAGATTTAATGTCAGAAAATAGGATATTTCAGAAAATGCAACCATGTTATTTATTACTCCGTTACCGTTGTAAAGTCAACACTGTGTTGTTCAGAATTTTCTTAAAAGCTGATGAAGACATTTTCTGCAGAATCCTGCCCGACTTTTCTCATTTCTCCCAGTGTTACTGCTGCACAGCCCCTGAAATATTTCAGCTTCTTCAGTATTAATTATCAGCAGCTGGTTTCACAAACAAACATTTTGACTATGACATCAAACTAACAGTCACACTTTACATCTATGTCTAAAATCATCATTTGCACGAAGCTGTCTAGTCCTTAAAGATCTTTAGTAGGATTTATTTGCTATGAATTCTGGGTAAATTAAGACTTTTTTTCAAATACAATATTTTGTTTTATTCTTTTTTATTTGTATATTATAAATTCTGCACTATTTAATGTCTTGTGTCTTGGATTCTCATTTAAAGCGTGTGTTTAAATCGTGGTTTGCCTGTGGGGAGATCATGCGTCGTTTTGTGCGTGTGTGTGTCTGTATGTCCGTCCACGGCTAATCTCACCTACTATTTGACCCATCAGCCTAATATTTTGTATGCTTATTAATGACTGTATGCTCTTGGACATCTCCTGGTTGCGGCGGATGTTTTATACCGTCATTTACGGTTTACTCCTCCCTCCTCTTAACCGGCCGTGAGTGATAACCAATGCTTCGGGGGGAGAAAAAAAGCATTTCTGGCAATACAAGCCTTTCCTAGTCTGTTGCAAAACACATTTCGTCCTTTGACGTGGCTCAAAAACTGATATCCATAGAAAGGTTTTGTCTCATTTTGAACCTGAGCATCTGCAGATTAATTCCATACTCGTTATGTTATGATCCACTAAAGTAGAAGATATGAATAAATCCAAGCTTTTTTTATCTTCTCTGCCATCTTGACTGAAGGGAGCCTTGAGGCCCAACTGAGTGAGATTCAACTCTTCTTTGTTCAGGGTGGAGAGAGGAAGCTTCTCGTCTTTTTATACGTCTATACGTACTGGCGTGGTTGGAGGGAAGTCTGAGAACAAGAACGTCCTCGCCAAACGACAACAGAGACTTGAAACTTTAAACAAAAAAACGACCCACGTCGTCTTCACTGCTGCTGTATATTTCCAACAAGTTACTGCGGTCTCTAAAAAAACTCTCTCCCTTCCATTTGCTCGCAACCACAACATTGTTACTTAACCACAAATTATGAGCCATGTTTTACTGTTTGTCATTTGGTGCCACTGATCGTTACCATGGAAACATGGCCCTTAGTTCTGAGTAATCCTGTGGGTAGTATGGCAAACTTTCTTAAGGCTTAAAAAAGAAGCGAGTCTATATTTTTGTGAAACTTGCATTAGACTGATCTGAGAGCGACGTGTAGACCGGCCAAAGGTCTAGAATATCTTTGTGAACTGGCCTCGGGGGGATTTCGCCATTATACAAGCAGGAAGTGGTTGTTTTTACACCACCTTGTCGGTAGAATGGTTTCAGATCACAAGCTGATTGTTTGTGGATTTTGCAGCCATGAGCAGTGGTGTTTAATAATAATATATTAATTATTGTATGCTGGTATCTTTAAGTTAATTTAAATTCAATATAACGATTTTTACAACTGTTTTGTACTTAAATTATTACATTTTATTAAACCTTCTTTCTGTGGTGCAGAGGCTGTTGCACACTGTGGTCTAAGCAAGAAAAAAAAATAAAGTATTACATAGTAAAGGCAGTAAATTTAGCACCATTACATCACTGAGAGAAGGTGATATAATATAATATGAACAAGATATGTATTCAATTATGACATATGTATCAAATCAACCATGAAACATATGTTAAAAAGGAAAATGTGTTTTTCAGCTCGGGTTCTACTTTTACGTTTTGTTCTCAGTGGATTCACAAGTTTCAGTGCAGATGTGTTGGAGTTCAAAACTATTTGTTGAAAGAGTTTAACCAAACAAAAAACAATTCCTTCATATTTTCATTGTTTGCCCACTGTTTGTTAAAAATGTAATATTTAGTTTTGTCCAGACCTAAAAGTCAGGATGTTACTGTGACTCTGAACATGTCCTCCACCTGTTGCCGGGTAAAGAGTTATCCTTCCTCAGACATGGCAAAGGCTGACCCTCAGGCGTCTGTCTGTCATCCAGCTTTCAAAAACTGTCAAACTGGAAACAAGTTCCTAATGAAAGCCTGACATGTCTGCTCTCCTCTTCTTTCCTTTATTCTGTTGTTCTTTTTTTAGGATGTTTTGCTCTTTGATGTTTGTCGCTCTGTGTTTGTGTTACAGCTTTTTTTTTTTCTCAGTCAGATGCAGTTCAGGAAAAAACAGTGCATGTTTTGACAATAGTGACACAAACGATGAAAACTGCATCTGTAAAAACAGTAAACACTTAGACTCACTGCAGACAGAAACACATGAAACAACCCTCCCATCAAATCCGGCATTTAAAGGGCGACATCATTTAGTTGTGACACTAAGTGAAGCTAAAAATGCATGTTGTCATTGTGGAGAAAATTGTGTTTGTAGGGTTGTTGCAAAATACCGGAAATACTGGAAACTTTGCATGGGAATAAACGGGAATTTATGGGAAGTATGTGTTATTCGCTAAGGCTGTCATATGCAGATAGAAACTAACCTTTTACCAAATCATAAGCAGACATCATGCATGAATTTGCCAAATATATCCATTCATTTTAGACTTAAATGACCTCTGCTGGCCTCATCAAGACCTGGACCCCCACCCAGAGACTCTGAACGTCACATTAATGTCTTCACATCTGTTTATATGCGTTTCATTAAAGCACATCTGTGGGACAATATCTTTGTGCATTGCATATTCTTTGTGTACTTTGAGAAACTTGGAGCATTCCTTTGTCAGTTTTGCACGTTTCTGCACAAAACTACAATATCTAAAAACGGCACCGCTATTTCATTTTTAATTCATATATTGTATTTTTTAAAGTATATTTCCACATTTTTTATAGATATTTTTTATGCTATTCTAAATGTATGTTTCTTTGCCTTTATTTTATTTCACTGTACTATGTATATGTTAAGGGCTGGTGACTATTACTGTCACCTCACAACAAGAGGGGCTCGGGTTCAATTCCCGGGCTTGACAGGCATGTTCTCACCTTGTCAGCATGGGTTCTCTCTGGGTTCTCTCTGGGTTCTCTCTGGGTTCTCTCTGGGTTCTCCTGGTTCCTCAAACAGTCCAAACACATGCAGCTTTGAATTGATTAAAAGTGTTTAAAGATGATGGATGGATGTTTATGTTATGCGCCAAAACACCAAAGAAAATGTCTTATGTGAAAACCTACTGGGCAATAAACTGGATTCTGATTTGTCAAAACCATACAATGTGAAATGAGACATGTGGTGAGTTAACTAGCATGTCTAATGGGTAAAAGTACTTTATAAATCCGTGCTGACAATGTGGGCTGTGTGCAAACTCAGGGTTTTAAGTAAGCAACTAATTTGTAAAATATATGTTTTACTATGAAGAATGAATGAAAATAGATGAATTAAAACTCTCTATAAAGTTACATCCCACATGGTAACAGCTAGCTAGCAAAAAACTGCCAAAAGATGTTAACAAATTGTGAAATATGTACTTTGCTCCAGGCCACTATCTGCCGGTTAACTGATAAAATATATCCCTACCAGTAATACAATCAAAAGTTACATAAAAGCATGTAGTCTTTTGGCTCAGTGTGTGCTGCACAGTGATATAGGAACATGAACTTTGCATTCAGAGAGTTGATTCCTATCTACTAGGATGCTTGCCAGTGATCTGTACATGTGATGAGTGTGCTGCTGGATGCATCGCAAGGTTACAATTCAATCAAATGGGAATATTTTTAACCAAAACATGCCCTAGTACTGTTTTTTTAAGTGTATTTACCACCAAAATGAATGTAATACATATTGAAATTGTGCAAAAATGTCCTAGCTAAAAGCTGAACTTCTGTGTGTGTGTGTGTGTGTGTGTGTGTGTGTGTGTGTGTGTGTGTGTGTGTGTGTGTGTGTGTGTGTGTGTGTGTGTGTGTGTGTGTGTGTGTGTGTGTTTGTGAAAAGTCAGGATTTTCTACAATGTCTGCCAGTCAAAAGGTGCTTTCTTTTGTGCCATTACGGAAACAGAGCGTAGTATTTGAATCAGAGACAAACTTCCAACATGGAATGTGAACATGACAGACGGCTGTTATGAGGAAGTACAGTTTGCCCAAGATAAACACTGCTGTTTACAGAGGAACCACGGGGAGATGCCTGATTTATACAACTGTTCTGGACGTCGGGAGTATCTAGTTATGTGTGGTGTGTGATTTATTTTTGATATGGACCCGAATGTCCGGCGGCCTTTGATTTATTTGATAGTTGTGGGATTCAGTAGTTCGATATAAGTTTGGCCCAACACTAGTAACATACTCCATGGCTGGATAGAAATGATGGAAGAGTTGGACGATGAAATAAGAATTAATAACGTTGTTTTTCCTGTTGTTGTTCCACCTCCAGCTCAAATGTCCAATCAAACTTCTTGGCGGATTATGAGAAGATGGGCCCCTGAGCACAGACATGAAATAGGGCCAAACACGTCACAGTGTGAAGAGTGTAGACTATTTTTGTTGTTGTCATGTTTCCATTTTTTTTGTCGTTTCACATCGCTCAGTGTTTTAGATTTTTTAATCTTTGTGGTCATTTTGTGTCAGTTGGTAATTGTTTTGTTGTTGTTGTTGTTGTTGTTATTTTTGTCTGTGGCTGTTCTGACCCTCTTTGTAGTCATTTTGATTCTCTTTGTAGTTGTTTACTTTCTCTTTGTGGTTATTTTGTTTCCCACTGTTGTAATGTTGTGTCTCTTTGTAGTTGTTTTGGTCTCTTTGTCAGTTTTTTGTGTCTCCTCGTAGTCGTTCTATGTCTCTTTGTGGTCATTTTCTGTCTCTTTGTAGTTGTTTTGTGTCAGTTGGTTAATGGTTTGGTCTTTCTGTGGATATTTTGCCCCTTTTTGTAGTTGTTTGGTGTCTCTTTGAGGTCATTTTGTTGCCCCCTGTTGTAATATTGAGTCTCTTTATAGTTCTTTTGGTTTCTTTGTAGTTGTTTTATGTTTCTTTGTGGTCAATTTGTGTCTCTTTGTAGCTACTTTGTGTCTCTTTGTGGTCATTTTGTTTCCACCTGTTGTAATTTTGAATCCCTTTATAGTTATTTTGGTCTCTTTGTCTGCTTTTAGTGGATCTTTGTAGTTGTTTTATGTTTCTTTGTGGTCATTTTGTGTCTCTTTGTAGCTACTTTGTGACTCTTTACTGTCATTTTATGCCTCTCTGTGGTTGTTTTGCTACTTTTCATAGTCGTTGAGAGTCTCCTTTGTGTTTTGTGTCTCTTTGCAGCTGTTTTGCATGTATTTGTAGTTATTTTAGTCACTTTGTTATCTTTTTGTGTCTCTTTGTAGTCGTTTTATGTTACTGTGAGTTAATTTTGAGTCTCTTATTTGTTGGTACAGGGGCCCAGGGAGGCCCCTGTCCCTTTAGGCCCCTGGGCCTGTGCCCTGTAGTCCCATTCAGTAATACAGCCGTGTGCGTAGCTGCATTTTTCAGGAGGCGTGCGCTCTGTAAGCTTCCAGTTGTTTCGGAAGCTCTTTGCAAGCTTATCCGCAGAGGTGTAAATTAAGGTGTGAATGGTCTCCACGGCAACAGTCAACCTGTCATTAGCTGTCACTGACGTGTAGTGAGGTGAGGAGAAAGTTAAGGAATTCAAAACATCAAACATTTATACAGTGAGGCATATCTGTATTTAGTCTGCCCTCAGAGATAGAAATGGGGTGGACAGAATAGTAGAAACACCTGTCGATATACAATACATTTAAACTGCAGCCTCGAAAATGATCATGAAGTTGAATCAACACATCTCTAAAAACTTATATAATAAGAATTATATATATATATTTATTTTTTTACAGCTGTCCCCCGAATTATCATGTATAAGCAGCATAAACAGTCAATAAATGCTTTTATAACACACCATGATGTAGTTGTAAGCAGATGTTTATGAATATTAATGTGTTTGTTAACAACTATAACTCCTGCAGACAGCCCTAAGTGGAGGCTGCTGTACAAACAGATCATAAATTATGAATTAAAGTAAAAAAAACAGTTGTACAAAATATGTCTGATTAAATTAAATATTGAAATACTGCTTAAAAATGACAAATAGGAGGACTTAAAGTAGAGGATTCATCCATAAACAGCACATTAATGAATCAGAATGTTTTATATGCATACTGCCTTTTTTTTTTACCACTTTGCCAGTGTGAATACATGACATACTGTACTCAAAACCTACTTTGAAAAAGCATGACATGGCCAAATGTTTGTGGACACATCTGTGAGTACTTTTGGTTTGGGGCTCTTTAGTGTCAAGAAATTTGAGAAGGAAGTCTTAATGCTTCAGCATACACTGATAGCTTCCAATGTTGTGGCAGCAGTTTGGGGAAGGCCCTTTCCTGTTTCAACATGACAATGCCCCTGTGCACAAAGCCAGGTCCATAAAGAACGGTTTTTATTTGTTCTAGTTTGGCATGGAAGTGCTTTAAACCCATTGGGGGAGGAAGCATCGCCCAACATCAGTGGTGAATCCCTCTATGACTAATGATCGTGCCTCTGAATGGGGTCCAAAATCATCTGGAAGGCCTTTACAGAAGAGTGGAGGCTGATATGAGCATATTAATGCCCTTTGTTTTGGAATGGCATGCTAAATCACATATGGGTGTATGTGTTTGGGTGTACACATAGTTTGTTTGGGTGTTAACATTGATGGCCATGTAATAAAGTTTGTAGAATAGAATAAGGATATAGTTAACACAATAAAAGCCCCTATTTACATGTAGCAACAAACTAATATGAATACAATAAGTGCAACAAACTAATACGAATACAATAAATGCAACAAACTAATACGAATACAATAAGTGTAACAAACTAATATGAATACAATAAGTGTAACAAACTAATATAATACAATAAGTGCAACAGACTAATATGAATACAATAAGTGCAACAGACTAATATGAATACAATAAATGTTTAAACAATATAATGGAATACAATAAAGTGTAACAAACTTATATGAATACAATAAGTGCAACAAACTAATATGGAAAAACAATAAGTGTCAAAAACTAAAAGAAAACAATAATTTTATCAAAAACTAATAAATACAATAAATATAACAAACTAACTAATATGAATACAATAAGTGCAACAAACTAATACTAATACAATAAGTGCAACAGACTAATATGAATACAATATGCATCAGATATCTTGCAACAAACTAATATGAATACAATAAATGCAACAAACTAATATGAATACAATAAGTATAACAAACTTAATACGAATACAATAAGTGCAACAAACTAATACAAATACAATAAGTGCAATGTAAGACTAATATGAATACAATAAGTGCAATAAACTAATATATAATGGAAAACCAGGCTACAATATGAAGTGCAACAAATAAGTGCATACAATATATAATATGAATACAATAATATATATATATGAATATATTATGGAAAACATTTCCTACTGTGGTCAAAAAACTCAAAAGCAAAGAACATATTTTATCAAAACTAAGAAATCACAGCACTCTGAATATAACAAACTAACTAATAGTGAATACAATAAGTGCAACAAACTAATATGAATACAATAAGTGCAACAAACTAATATGAATACAATAAGTGCAATGTAAAGATTAAATCATATAATGGGTTTAATCAGTGATATAATACAATAATAACAAACTAATATGAATACAATAAGTGCAATAAACTAATACAATAATACAATAAGTGCAAAAACTAATACAATAAGTGCAACAAACCAATACAATATGAAGTGCAATAAATAAGTGCAACAAACTATGAATACAATAAGTGCAACAAACTAATATGAATAAGTGCAACAAACAATAAGTGCAATAAACTAATATAATGCAAAGTGCAACAAACTAATATATATATATATATATATATATATTATGGAAAACATTTCCTGCTGTGGTCAGAAAAACTCAAAAGCAAAGAACATATTTTATCAAAACTAAGAAATCACAGCACTCTGAATATAACAAAAGCAAAACAAACCCAAAACAACAGAGACTCCAGTCCACCTTAAAAACTCAGCTCTGACACACATTTCCTGAAAACGCCCCATGGAGAGAGAGAGAGACATAGAGACACACAGAGAGAGAGAGAGAGAGAAAGGAAACTCTTGAATACTAATAATAATAATCATCATAAGGCTGTTGTTTATCCAAAGAAAGGAGGGGTTGGACTTCTGGTTGACTTCTGCAGCCAAAGTTTTTCTAAACTTCCCCTTTTACTTATTCAAAACTTCACCAGTTTAGATTTCAACCACTGGCTCAGTGTCACCTCAAACGCACCACCGACAAGGTCATTGTCGGTGTCCGCCCTCGGGTACTGGCGACGCGGCTGCAGAGCTCCACGGACCCCCGGTACCTTTGCTCCTGGAGCCTGAACGCACCACGGGAGTCAAACTGGATGGAGAGGAAAAACCAAGTAAAGTAGAGTAATTACACACAGAGTGACACCATGTTGGGAAACCCGGGGTCATATGCCAACAAGAAGAGGAAGAAGCCTGTCCTAAAACAGTAAGAGAAGTCTGCCAAATGCTTTGTGTGTTTATGAGTTTATTTGTTTAGTTTTAGGGTATTTTTTTTGACGCTCTGCAGCGAGTTTGCGAAATTAGGAGGGGGAAGTTCGGTACCTGAACGCACCACGTGATTGGCTTTAAAGTGCTTTTTAAGTGTTTAAAATACTTTATTTTATATTTTTTATATGATATGCATATACTGTGTGATGCTATAATGAAATACAGAGTGTTAAATGGGGTTATGCATTGTTTAAAAGCTATAATAAAACACTTTTAACTCCCCATTCAGCGAGTTATGAAATCAGACATGTTTGCAGGAATCAGGATGCACCGATTTAAGGTGGACTTCCTCCTCCTGTTAACTTTTATCTTTGTGAAATAAATTATATTCTCATAACTTTGAAGCAGCAGTGCGTCAACAAAGCTCCTAAGAACACATCAGTGTAGTTTCGTGGTTTTTAGTCCGTGATAATGATGTTTTTTTGGGGGGGGTTTGTTTGGAGACTCCCTCGGACGACCTTAAGAATGCGGAGTTCTGGATCTGGCATGGATCTCTGGGCCCTCGCGCATTAATCACAATCAAGCTGGAGCCGCGCTGCTCTCACGCGAGGCTCGGGGGGGAGGGGCGTGTTGTTGTAACCTGATACGTGTGTGTGTGTGTGTGTGTGTGTGTGTGTGTGTGTGTGTGTGTGTGTGTGTGTGTGTGTGTGTGTGTGTGTGTGTGTGTGTGTGCGTGTGTGCGTGCGTGTGTGTGCGTGTTTCTTAAAGGTGTATTACACAGCAAATCAAGACAGTACACTTAGTTAAGTACACAAATACTGTATTTATAGATTAATGTTAACAATCACTTAGTTAGAAGTACACAAATACTGTATTTATAGATTAATGTTAACAATCACTGAGTTAGAAGTACACAAATACTGTATTTAAAAGTACTTAAAGTATAAATAAATGCAGTTATAAAAGAGAAGTAAAAGTGTTCTGTATTTAAAAGTATAAATACAGTTATAGAGAAGTACTCGTTACAAGTAAAATTGTCTATTGTAACTCTCCTTTTAGCTTTATTTTGGTCTCCACCTACTCCTAAGATAAATAAAAGCTTTTTTTGATGGATTTATCATAATTTGACATAATTTGACTTAACAATCAGTTAGTTAGAAGTACACAAATACTGTATTTAAAGTATAAATGTTAACAATCACTTAGTTAGAAGTACACAAATACTGTATTTAAAGCATAAATGTTAACAATCAGTTAGTTAAAAGTACACAAATACTGTATTTAAAGTATAAATACAGTTATTAAAGTTATAAATGTTAACAATCACTTAGTTAGTAACTCTCACTTTTACTTTATTTATAGATTAATAAGTAAATAAATAGCTTTTTGTATGATGGATTTATCATAATTTGACATAATTTGACTTAATCAGTTAGTTAGAAGTACACAAATACTGTATTTATAGATTAATGTTAACAATCAGTTAGTTAAAAGTACACAAATACTGTATTTAAAGTATAAATGTTAACAATCACTTAGTTAAAAGTACACAAATACTGTATTTAAAGTATAAATGTTAACAATCATTTAGTTAGAAGTACACAAATACTGTATTTAAAGTATAAATGTTATCAATCAGTTAGTTAGAAGTACACAAATACTGTATTTAAAAGTACTTAAAGTATAAATGCAGTTTTAGCTTTATTTTGGTCTCCACCTACTCCTAAGAGAAATAAATAGCTTTTTGTATGATGGATTTATCATAATTTGACTTAATCAGTTAGTTAGAAGTACACAAATACTGTATTTATAGATTAATGTTAACAATCACTTAGTTAGAAGTACACAAATACTGTATTTAAAAGTATAAATGCAGTTATAGAGAAGTATTGCTTTACAAGTAAAAGTGTTCTAGGTCGTCCTATTGTCACTCTCCTTTTAGCTTTATTTTGGTCTCCACCTACTCCTAAGAGAAATAAATAGCTTTTTGTATGATGGATTTATCATAATTTGACTTCATCAGTTAGTTAGAAGTACACAAATACTGTATTTATAGATTAATGTTAACAATCACTTAGTTAGAAGTACACAAATACTGTATTTATAGATTAATGTTAACAATCAGTTAGTTAGAAGTACACAAATACTGTATTTAAAGATAAATGTTAACAATCACTTAGTTAGAAGTACACAATACTGTATAAAGTATTTAAAGTATAAATGTTAACAATCACTTAGTTAGAAGTACACAAATACTGTATTTAAAGTATAAATGTTAACAATGACTTAGTTAAAAGTACACAACTACTGTATTTAAAAGTACTTAAAGTATAAATGTTAACAATCACTTAGTTAGAAGTACACAAATACTGTATTTAAAAGTACTTAAAGTATAAATGTTAACAATCAGTTAGTTAAAAGTACACAAATACTGTATTTAAAAGTACTTAAAGTATAAATGTTAACAATCACTTAGTTAAAAGTACACAAATACTGTATTTAAAGTATAAATGTTAACAATCACTTAGTTAAAAGTACACAAATACTGTATTTATAGATTAATGTTAACAATCAGTTAGTTAAAAGTACACAAATACTGTATTTAAAGTATAAATGTTAACAATCACTTAGTTAAAAGTACACAAATACTGTATTTAAAAGTACTTAAAGTATGAATGTTAACAATCAGTTAGTTAAAATCACTTAGTTACACACACAAATACTGTATTTATAGATTAATGTTAACAATCACTTAGTTAGAAGTACACAAATACTGTATTTATAGATTAATGTTAACAATCACTTAGTTAGAAGTACACAAATACTGTATTTAAAAGTACTTAAAGTATAAATGTTAACAATCAGTTAGTTAAAAGTACACAAATACTGTATTTAAAAGTACTTAAAGTATAAATGTTAACAATCACTTAGTTAAAAGTACACAAATACTGTAAAGTATAAATGTTAACAATCACTTAGTTAAAAGTACACAAATACTGTATTTATAGATTAATGTTAACAATCACTTAGTTAGAAGTACACAAATACTGTATTTAAAGTATAAATGTTAACAATCATTTAGTTAGAAGTACACAAATACTGTATTTTACAAATTCTGTATTTATAGATTAATGTTAACAATCAGTTAGTTAGAAGTACACAAATACTGTATTTAAAAGTACTTAAAGTATAAATGCAGTTATAGAGAAGTACACGTTACAAGTAGGTCGTCCTATTGTCACTCTCCTTTTAGCTTTATTTTGGTCTCCACCTACTCCTAAGAGAAATAAATAGCTTTTTGTATGATGGATTTATCATAATTTGACATAATTTGACTTAATCAGTTAGTTAGAAGTACACAAATACTGTATTTAAAGTATAAATGTTAACAATCACTTAGTTAAAAGTACACAAATACTGTATTTAAAGTATAAATGTTAACAATCACTTAGTTAAAAGTACACAAATACTGTATTTAAAGTATAAATGTTAACAATCACTTAGTTAAAAGTACACAAATACTGTATTTAAAAGTACTTAAAGTATAAATGTTAACAATCACTTAGTTAGAAGTACACAAATACTGTATTTAAAAGTACTTAAAGTATAAATACAGTTATAGAGAAGTACAGCGTTACAAGTAGGTCGTCCTATTGTCACTCTCCTTTTAGCTTTATTTTGGTCTCCACCTACTCCTAAGAGAAATAAATAGCTTTTTGTATGATGGATTTATCATAATTTGACATAATTTGACTTAATCACTTAGTTAGAAGAACACAAATACTGTATTCAAAAGTACTTAAAGTATAAATACAGTTATAGAGAAGTACTGCGTTACAAGTAGGTCGTCCTATTGTCACTCTCCTTTTAGCTTTATTTTGGTCTCCACCTACTCCTAAGAGAAATAAATAGCTTTTTGTACGATGGATTTATCATAATTTGACATTTTTCCTCTATTTTTGGACTTTTTATACGCCACAAAGTAACCTGTAGATTAATGTTAACAATCACTTAGTTAGAAGAACACAAATACTATATTTAAAGGTACTAAAAGTATAAATACAGTTATAGAGAAGAAAATAGAAAAAGTTGTTTTTTTTCTAAGATAAAATAAGATAATCCTTTATTAGTCCCGCAGCGGGGAAATTTACAGGATTACAGCAGCATAGAGGATAGAATGATCAACAGGTTACCTATGTGGCTTATGAAATGTCCAAAAATAGAGGAAAAATGTCAAATAATGATAAATCCACCGTACAAAAAGCTGTGTTTTTCTCTTAGGAGTGGGTGGAGACCAAAATAAAGCTAAAAGGAGAGTGAATATTGGACGTCAGTTGATTCAAAGTTTCAAACGTTAAAATGAACCATACTTCTTTTCATCAAAGGCGTGTTTTTGGGGGTCTAAATGTAAACTAAAGGCCTTTTGCCCTCCATCACTATTTAAATATTAATTAAACTGATAGGCAGCTCTCATAACAAAGGGATCAACAATAGACAACAAACTAAATCCAAGTACAAGGTTGTTTACATAAGTAATGTTTGTAAAAAAAATGCAGCGGAGCTTTTGAAATGTAATCGCAGTACCTTCTGTTATTTTTTATTATTATTATTATTATTATTATCATTAATAATTGTCTATCTGGGCCATTCACTTTTTTTTATTGGTGAAGCAATGTGACAAAAACAAATACATAAAGTGACATAAACATGGATGACAGACGTAAAAACAGACAAAGAAACAATAACTTAAAGCAGTTATGATGACGTAAATAATGAAATGATAAGAGATGCACAATTAGATATGATTATATTGTTAAACCCAGACTAAGTATAGTTTAGATATGTGATGATGTGACTCGGTTTTAGGCCGTTCCCAGTGTAAAAGATCCCAAAATACAAAGGTGGGCCCGTGTGCAGACGCCTGTGTTTATCTGAAGACGTGGGGCTGTGCAGTGAGGACTGAGGTTTCCTGGACAGCCAGCTGGGCTCGGCTGCACAAAGGCACCATTGAGCCTGCCCGTAAAACAACCCGTCTGTGGTCACTACACAGGGGCATTCCACGGCACATCGGCCCGTCCAAAAATTCTCCCTTTTATTACCGATCCGCCTTTTTCGCATATGTTGCCAGTCTCCTTTCGCCATGCATCCTGTTGCATTATTAAGTAAATACACCCATGTCGTTTATTCTACCTACCACCAGAGGAAAAAAAAAAAATACAGCTGCCATTTTTAGTCAGTTTGCACGCAACATTGTTCTCGTGCATTTGACTATTTAAACACTCCGTCGTGTGCTTAATTTCCTATGTGAAATATGCAAACTCACACTTCCATATTGTCGTCATAAATGCCCACTTTTCTCCCTTAATTCTCCTAAATAAACAAGTTGAGGACGACTGTTGACGATGATTTATTGCATTGCTTTTGCTGCATTGTCTTTATGTAGATGAAGTGCAGCACTGCCAGGGATCAAAGCTATCTTTTAAAAGTGGTTGCCAGGTTGGCAAGTCGGCATCAGTTTTCGGTTGCCTAAACAGAAATATGGTGCCATTTTTTAGTTGCCTTATACTTTGAATAGTGAAGAAATTAAGCAGTTACATGTCGCCTTAATAATGAAAACATGTTTACATGTCGCGTGCATGTTGCTTTGCGGTATCGTTTCCCATCCAGACTTCACAAATGTCTCTTTATGTTTTTTCCTTTATCAAGTTATTTTCCAGTCGAAGCCATTTGCACATTTGCTGGTGATGTTGGCGTGTTGCTTGAACTTTCCCCCCCAAAGTCAAACAACTTAATTTGTTATTGTCTCTAAAACAGATGCACACAAGTAAACGCAGCAACCCACGTGTGGCCAGCGTTCTTTCTGGTTCTCGTTCTGACTAGAACAGCAGTATTTCTATTCATCACTAATGCAACACATGCTCATTGTGCTGTTTGCTGCCACTGATAGCAACCAAAGGCTAATAATTGGTCACCAATTTCTCAAGTTGGTTGCCAATTGCCACCTGGCAGCCCTCGATGTTGAAGCCCTGAATCCACACTGACATCTCATAAAGTCCATTCTGAATCTGCCTCGTCATTCTCTCAGCCCTGTGCAGTTTTGTTTTTCAGCAGTCGCAGCACTCCGACTGGTTGCCGTGGAAATATGAGTTAATTATAGAGTATAGAGCTCATTAAAGCTCTATACCCCCCCCCCCCTCAGAGAGCACAGCAGTAAAGTGTACTTAACACTTAGTGAGCGGATTATGAGTTATATGCTTTATAGCGACTAAGCATTTATTTTAGCAAACAATGGTATCCTTAATAAGACGGGATAATGTCCTTCATCAGTGCAAATGTGATTTACACAGTAATCTTAAGGGATTGTGTGAGAAACACACACACACACACACACACACACACACACACACATATACACACTCTCACAAAGGCAGACATGCTGATAAGAGGTTTGGCGTAATGCCAAAACACTCCCGGTGAAAAGCAACAAAGTTGCTCTTTGTTCTTTGCCCTTTGTGTTGGATTTCAAAGAGGAGTCTTCACAAACAGCGGTTGCATACTTCTGCTTTTATCAACATGCTTACCGGACAAAATGTCTCAGTTTATGAGTATTAAACACAAGCTGTGTGAGCGATAACAATAGAATCATATCGTTTAGTGTGTATGTTTAAGCTTGTTTAGAGTACAAAACCTCATCATGATAATATGTGATATTATTGATATGAATCTATGTGTGGCCGGCCATTAACAGCAGTGCAGGTGGTTCGATCCCTGGCTATTGTTGTCCACATGTTGACGTTCCCCCAAAGGAACACACAGAACCCGTAATAGTAGTCCTGATGTGTGTCAGCGTAAGGAAGAAAAAAAACCTGTTCAAGAGAGTCTGACAAATGAGCGTAATCTAAACAATGGCTCATGCTGGGAACGTGATCGGATTTTTCCAGACACGAGTGCTATCCCAGCAGCATCCCTAAAAAGTCAAAAAACAAACCCAAAAAAACAACGTTGCATGCGTGACAGTAAAGAGCACGCCTCCCTCCATTCCCCATTGGACAAAAAGAAACCCGGCTCCTTCCCAGAGTGCTTTACTCCGGCCAGAAAGTTCCGCCCAAACCAGTTCCAGCCCAAGAGCTTTAAAAAAAAAAAAAACGTTTGGTGCAAAACCTGACCTGCAGCCAGTGTTTTTGAAAGTTGTTTCTGAAGAGATTGTGGCTTTCTCGCTCCCTCCCAGAGGATGGTAGTTTTTCAAAGGACTTCCAACAATCCCCCCCAGAGTCACGACAAAACAACAAACATGTGAAACATCTATAGAAACTTCTGCATCCAATTTCTCCATTGTCTCACTTCAAACACTCCCACATTCATAACTGAATACGTTGCGCTGGACGCATTGAATTTAGTGACTTAAGTGGTCTTTGATTTTTATATGCTGCTTCTTAAATTTGTTTTGTGTTGTATAATGCAACTGGATTGTAGCATTTACCACTTTTTTTCTGGGCAGTTAACAAGAGTTTTATTTTTTTTGTTTGCAGAAAACCTAAAGTTTGATTGATTGCAGGACATTGTTAGATATAACTGCTTTTATTCTAACCCCTTAATCATCTTCATTCTTGTACAGCATATGTCATTTTTTTTTTTTTGGGTGAGCTCACGTTTCTATTTTTTCCACCCCTCCGTCTGGAAAGCTCTTTGTAGGCCGACGTCCTGCTATTGTAAACTATCCTTCTCCCAGATTTGGAGTCTGTGTTTTCCAGCAGCCAAACGTGTACAGAAAGCAAAGTATGCTTCTTCTTTTTTTCCTTTTTTCTTTCTGAGCCGCTGAGTCACCCCTCTGGATCGGGCAGACGCTCCGCCTCGCTTTTGTGCAGACGAATGTGTGTCAGTGTCATTACAGCAACACTGGCTGCCTTGACTCTGAGACGGAGGTGACCGGGTTCAGACCTCGACTCTCCTGCTCTTAAGATAAGCAAAGCAAATAGACGAGCTGAGTGACGAGGTAAAACGTCGGCCTCTTCCTCTTACAATGGACGTCTTGATGTCTGCTGCTCAACCCCGTGATCCATAGCAAATCAAGGTGGAGAAAGAAGAAGAAGAAAAAAAAAAAGAAGAAAGAATTTGGTTCTGAATGCTGGCTTTTGTCTCCGTTAGGCATTTCTTGAGCGTGAGATCAGCCCTGCTCCATTTCTTAGGAGAAAGGTAGAGGCTCAGGTCTGAAGCCAGCAATCAAGTTTCAGGCTGCATTTCCTGCAGACTGTTTCGGTGGCAGAGGAGGACATTTTATAGCCTATCATTAAACCAAAGTTTCGGTAAAGAGAGGGAAATTTAGGGAGGAATTCTGGTAGTTAGCTCACATGCTGAGACTGCAGATATGCTTCGGTAGAAAAAGACTGAGGTTGAAGTTGATGACGAGGATGCTTTAAAGAGCAGAAACCAACTGATTTAAACTTGATTAGATTGGGCCCGTCTGATACAGATCACTAATTGGTTCCTATTGATACGTCTTCACAGAGAGAACTCCTGCTTATTAAGGACGTCTGAAAGAGCCTCATGTCTGAAAGTTACCCATAAAGCCTCGGTTATACTCCCAAACAGACACGTACACCATGGACGCGTTTGTAGTTCTGTTTATAGAGGGTTGCCAGGTTGCCATTGGCCACCAATTTGAGAAATTAGCAACCAATTTGGTGCATTGTGGTTGTCGTCAGTGGCAACAACATTTAACATGCATAACAAATAAGGACAGCAAAACGTGCACCCCAAAATAAATACATTTAGATATGCATATTGGTTAAATGTAATTGCTGTCACAGTTAGAACAGGAAACAGACAACTGCATGCAAGCATGATAGCAATCATATCTCATCCTAAAATGTAATGACAGCATGGATATCTTTTTGTATTTTTTTTATTTCTATGCAGCCCAGTAAGGACACTTACTTACAAGTTTACAACCAGCTGCATAAATCCAATACCATCAATAATAATATTACAGCTCAAGCATCTTTTAATGTAAACATAGCAAATCAAAAATGATACAGATTAATTCTTGCTGGGTCTTGATCCCTTATTGTTGCTGCTTTTAGGGCAGCCAGGTTGGCATTGATTGGCGGTCTGTGCCATGAACATGTATGTGATCAGACAGCAACAGTCTTCCGTCAGCCTGCTGCTGTCAGTTTAAACAGCTGTAGACTCAGGATGTGAACTGTGGCCTCGTAAATGTTTAGTCCGACCATAAAATGACAACAACAGTTTCCAATTATGTCAATTAACCTTGATAATTTATCAACGGCGCACACAGAGAAGCTTTTGTGCATTTAAGACACGTTTATGGCCGAGGGGTTTGGCTCTCGTCGGGATTTGTTCATTAAACGTGGTTAAAAACCAAGCAACAGATTGGCTCTTGCTTATTAACATCACATTCGTCTCATTTGGTAAATAACCTCGTTACCCCGTCTGACTCCTCTCTCCTTCTGCTAAGTGCCACTGCTCTCTCTATAAAAGCTGGTCTGGCAGAGGAGAGTAGACTGCAACCCAGTTTTGCAGAGAAGTTTGAATTTTCCCACCAGTTTGAGGATATAAGCATTTTGACATCCAGCCACTGAACTTGGCTACCAAATGAATGCATAAAAAAGTTAAAAAAAAACGATACGAATTTGACTTGTAGGCCGTAAATGTCCGTTGCTACTCATCAGACTTATCACATCTTTACCTTTTTCTTTTCCCGGCGGGATTTGAGCTTCCATGTCCATAAGCTTTAAGTGTTTTTCTCAGCAGGTGTGTGTGTGGTGGAGGAATGGCGTCCCCATTGCACCCTTTCACTCACACTTGGTTTCACTCCCGGTGCAGCATGTGTGTCTGATTTGAGAGTAATGACATGTATCTCCAGCCAGCATTGGGTGGTCTCACAAAAGTGAAAGTGAAGCAGAGCAAAAAAATAAAGCTGCTGACAACGGTGAAAGAAGTTTTTTTTAGTTGGTTTTTTTTTTGTCCAAAGGACCAACGCAGACAACAGGATGGCTTGTGGTAACGTTTCTCTATTTTGCATGTTTGTGTCTGTTTTATTTATTCTGAGCTGCAGATTGTTTCCTGTTGTTTTGTGTGGAGTGGATGTGTTCGCTGGTGGCATTATTTCATTTTCAGACAGCTGGCGAGTAGACAAGCAGCAGATAATCCACCAGTTGAACATTTAAGCGGCAGGTTTCATTGTTTTATGCTTAAAGGGCACTTAGTTGAGACTTAAAGGATTCAGGCTGTCAGGAGAGGTTTAAAAAATGATTAATTGAGTGTAGACGAAAACAATATTATGCTTTGTGATACTGTATTGATTCTCAAAACCACTGTCAATTTTAATTAGTAGTTAAGACATCTCTCATATAGCTTAGGTTGCACAAAAAGTATTGCTATGATGTTTGATGTTACCTGGACTGTGATTAATGCAAATGCAGGTTTTTATTGTTCTTATCGATTGCATAGATAACTCACCTTAGCGGGTAAAGCCTGTCGTCCTTTAACGATAAGGTCAGGGTTTGATCCTACAATCTGCATGTCTGGGTGACCTTTAACAAGGCACTGAACCCAAAGTTGCTTCTTCGTATGCTGAGGTAAAATGTCATCTATGTATATGACTATTGAAAGATAGTTTAAGTTAAAAAAGTTAACTATTTTTTTAACTCAGATTTAATGCATATGGTGGTGTGTTCTTAAAACAGTCTTAAAATAGACAAAGTTAACATGAAGTTAACTTTTCTGGTGTAAAAAAAGGAACCCTCTTAGGACTTTGTCAACATCAAGTTTTCTTTTTTTTTTTAATATAACTTATCATATTAATAAGATAAGTTTGGGATGTTCGGTTCAGTTTTCTGTTGCTCAATGTCCAAAGACTAAAGGCCTGAACAAAAAAAGGTATTTTTTGTTTTCTTGCGATTCATCGATTTTTAAAAAACCCCAGACTTTTCTGAGCTTTCACACCGTGCTTAAAGCCGTCAACCAATCAAATTGTGTGGAACAGAAAGGCCTGAAATCAAATTGAACCTTTTTATTGCCTTAAGTGTCACAACAGTCTCAATTTTCACATCGCTGCCGGTAGGAATAGTTATGAAATATACACAGGCTAGTATTTTTAATTTTCGTATTGTTTATTTGTCATGCCCACGGCGTTGTGTAAACTCCTAAATAGTAAGGGTGTGCTGCACGGTGCTGTTCTTCCAGCTTGGTGGTGCATTCAGTGGCCCTGGGGAAAAGAAGAAAAAGCTTCAGCTTCCCATAAAGTTGATCCCGTCAAAACCTTTTCTTTCAGCAGAGTTCTTTATGATCTGTCAATCCAACACTTAGCAATTTCCTGTTCCCAGACGGGTTTCCACCTGTTCTTGTAAAGAGAGCCAAGCTAATTTGAAAAGACGAAACATGATACTGTTGTATTCCAAGCTAAATTAGGATATAATTAAATAACGCTGATTTTGTTCTGTTTTGATCTACAACTAAAGCTCTAATGAGGCTTTGACAGCATTGCTGTGTCCGACGCTCATCATGGCAGCCGCTGTCCCGTTGACTCACCTGGTCAGCAGTGTGTGTTAGTCACAATCATGGCTGCCTTTTTATAGTGGGTTCAAAGCTGACTGCTCAACGTTCAAATGGCTCATGTCTGATTGTGCATGTGTCACAACAGATGGCGTGCTCTGGCAGAGCCGGTTAGCCAACCCTGAGCCGAATCACTCCTGTTTCACAGTCTTAATCACGGGCTTTTCTGATTCATCATATGTCGCACTTCAATAACCAACTATGTTGTTTTTCTTCCCACTTTACAGAAAGAAGGCCTCTGATGGCAATGAGGTCGTCAAATCGAACCCTTCAAAGCGCCACCGGGATCGGCTGAATGGCGAGCTGGACCGGCTCACCGACCTCCTGCCCTTCTCCGGGGAGGTCCGCTCTCGGCTGGACAAACTGTCGGTGCTTCGCCTCAGCGTGGGTTACCTGAGGGTCAAGAGCTACTTCAAAGGTGAGGATGGGTTGAAACTGGAAGTGACTCTCTGCAAACACACCGGCGCTGCATTTTGACAGCCAAGGCAGGAATGTGAAGCATGCTGGAATCTGGTTTTAGGAAACAACACATCCTCGATACTTGTAACCTTACTCCACCCTCTCTGTTAGCAACGACTCTTACAATAGCCACTATTAAAACAAATATTTCTTTTGTTTGCCTTTTAGGATTCAAGTCTACACTGTAGGTTCATTAAACTTGCATGCATCCGGGCTTTGAATGAGGAGTCAATTATGTGTGAGTCACGCATATAATATTTCCGACACCCGCAGATGATAGTTTTCTTTGGTTTTAAACAGACACACGTTGGCCGAGGTGTTGGCAGACGGGCTACTGAGTTAGTTGCCTAGTTGCCTCGGGGCTCCGCTGATGTTGTGGTTTATCTCGGTTGCTTTTCTGGTCCATTTCCTGTGTGTTGTTTGGCCTGTGCTATCTTGTAGTTGAACATGTCTGAATCTGTGCGTGCAACCAAAACCCTACTGAATCTTGGATGGATACGTTTCTAGCTTGTTGGCCAGTGAAGTAGTGGTAGGGCCGGGTGTCGTTTAAAACATTACGGTATTCGTCATTCAATACCCAGGATGTGAAAAGAAGCTGTATGTCCCAATGGATAGCTAATTGGTACAGTACTCAGTGGTCAAAGTGTTTACCGCCGGGTTCCCCAAAAGTAATTTAGCACGGTTGTCGCTGTTAGCGCTTTTAGCACCGTTAGCTGCCGGCTCAGACATCTCAGAGTTCATAGGCCTGAGCAGGCAGGTAATCGTGGTTGCATAGGTTGAAGCTGCTGAGGCAGTGGGCCAATCACACGCCGCATTAAATCGAAGAACGCTTGCTGTGATTGGCTGCAACCAAAACAGTCTTTTTTTTGTAAATGTAGGCACAAAATCGATGGAGTTATGGCACTGCTGGGTTAATGTATCAGACCTAGAAGGGGACTACATGTGCTCAGAATGTTTTTCGTCTCCATGATATTATCAGGATTAGACATCTTATCTCTCTCTTTACATCTTTGGCGTCTTATTCGTTTTCCTTTTTCATAAACTTGCTCTTATTTTTGTGCTTGTACATTCTAGCAGTCATCTTCTTATGGTGTATTTTGTGTAACCTGATATAACAAGTGTTGTTGAACCAGTGAAATGATGAACGTAACATAAAGAAAACCTAAAACAGCCTAAATACATGTAAAACGCTGTAATTAAGTCGTTTGCCGTGTGAACATCCAGTATGAATGGACGTGCAGTCTGAGGAGTTGTGACATTCCAGCTCTGCTTGTTCTCACAACCTCTTGCCTACATTTTTCTTTTTGCTATGCGGGCTAGATGAGCTGAAGTGCTGTAGTTGCGTAATCACGTAGTCATTTCAGACAGTAGGTTCAACTGACAGCTTGACATTTCCAACCAATGATAAACTCTCCCTCTGCTTTGATCACCTGCTTTAAGTCATTTTGCATATCTGATTTTCTGTTTGATAGACAGTTCATTTTAATTAACATCCAGCTGACTGAAACCAAGGAACATTACTCGAACATAGTTGGGATTTCTACAGTTTTATTGATCCAAGTGCAGTATGTGTTGATCCAAGTCAGTCAGCATTCAAATAAATGTTTTCCACGCAGGGCAGGTTCTACATGGTTTCCCTCGCCTGTATTAAAAAATAGAAAGACGGCACATGTGGAGTCGTGTCAAACCCCCATCAAACACCTGGGCCAGATGTTCTGTTGATGAGTAAACGCTCAAACTATGCACATGCAATTTCTCACACCTAACTTTGTGTTGATAAATGAGGAACTTTGCAAGAGACTGTGTGCACCTCATGCATATTTCAGAACATTCAAAACACGTTTTTTTTTACAGTGCCAGACAGTAAAAAGAAGTGAAAATTTAAATGAGAGATTTTAGATGTGACTCTTATATCTACAGTTGAGTCCAGTGCATGTGGCAGTTTGCACCCTTTATCAATTTAAATGATGCCAGTGTAAAAGAGAAAAATGTGGCCATGCATTTTTCTGGTTTTATGAATCATATCCTGTTTTAAAGGAAAGTTTGACAGCTTCCTCCTCTCCTGAGCTCCTCTTGGCAATTTTGCAGTCGTCAACCAATCACAGCATGCTGCCCTCCTCATTTAACCACCACAACCATTCTTCTCCAACTGTCTTCATTTTCACCCGCCACGCTCTTGGCAAATGTCAACCAAAAACTTCCCTACACTAGGGTGGAATTAGCCGCCACACACAGAAAAGAGAAATGAAACTGTTCCCCTTTTGCAGCGCTGGGTGAACAAACTTTCCATTATTAGGCAGCCTTTCCAGGATGTTTCTTTGCAATTTGCAATGGAAAAACATGAACTATTGAATGTGTGTGTGTGTGTGTGCTGATTTAAAAGTCTGCAGTAATGGTGCATTCATGTGCATGTTCAGAAAGTACAGCTGATTTGAGTTTGACCACAAATCAATGAGTGTTTTTGTACATTGAACGTTTCAAATTCAAACTTTAAAAAACGTAGCTGTCCTCATTTCCTTCAGACAGTCATGAATGAAATTGATAGTCTGTCACTTTTTGTAGTTCTTCTTTTCTGCAGCTATCTGCATTGCAATCATCTTCCTGCAGTTTGTTGGTTTATGCCTCTGCTCGTGTCCCTGATGCTGCTTTACTCTTCACCCGTCTCCTTCACTTCATTTTGACATAAGATAAGATAAGATAAGATAATCCTTTATTAGTCCTGCAGCGGGGAAATTTGCTGTATGATGTGACATGGGATCAGAATCACATGTCACATCATACAGCCCATGTGCTACCCATCACCCCCTATAAATACTGCTGCTTTGTCACCATAGACAGGAACTCACTGTCTTCCGTTTCACAAGATTTGCAGGTAAAAATAAATCATCTTCCAACGAAGATTGATTAAATAGTATGTTACTCACTGGTTTGTGTAAATAAACATGAACTAATCCAGTTATTGGTAATAACCAGACAGCATAACTGTTGGTAAAATACGTTGCTTACAGGAATGGTTCATCAGCATTATGTCTCAGTGCTTTATCGGCCTCTTCTTCAAGATGTTCATTGTTCTCTGAGAGGAGAGATACGAGTAAATAGCTGGTAGCTGGTAGAACAGGAAAGTGTGTCGTCGCCTCGAGAGTGTTTTTAAAAACTGAGAAAACAACAGATGAGACGAGTTTGAAGCATGTCAGAAACAGAACATCCATGGTATGTGTACATTACCTGTGTGAAAGCTTAAAGACAGACCTCACAAGAACGTCTGAGTTCTGCACATTATGCAGTTTGTCAGGTTTAATAAAATGATCTCGGCTTTAACAGGACGTTGCAGTTACCTCCAGGAACATGGAGTTAAAAAAAGCTGTTGCAGTTTTAGCTTAAATTTTGAACCACACACGTCGCCAGAATGGCAGGATACACCAGCTTCTGCTGCTTTAGTTTTTACCATTCTGTCTTCAATCTGTGTCATGTGACCCCCGTAACTTCAAGGAAATCAATGGACCACATCTTTAGTTGCATTATGATTGATGTGGAGGTAAAGGTTGCTACTGATCACTGATGTGTTTAAAGCCTCAAGTTTGGCTGAAACCGAGAACCAATCTTTAATTCATAAGCTGTGTGTGTGTCACTGTGTGAAGCCACTGGGATCATTCTTTACATGTGAGGCAACATTAGGCTTGACTTAAACGTTGCTCTTCTAATTTTGTAAAACAAAATGTAACAAATAAATGAATTCATATAAATTTAAAGAAGTGTAATTTATTATTAAAATAATTAAAATAATAAATCGGACACCAGCAACATGGCAAAACAAATGTGTGCAAACCTTTTTTTAATGCAAAACTTAAATAGCATTTCAAATAACAGTATACAATGTATAAAGTAAAACATAAAATCAGTAAACGTAGCATTAAATTGAAGTCACGCTCTTCCCGGTGGACCGCGGTGAGACCTTTTTTATATACAATGGTTTCCATGGAGACACTGGAAGGGGAGGGACTTTGCCTCTCTATACATCGGCCCCCATTGGCACAGATATTTGATCCAGCCTTCAAGAAAATCAGAGAGAGAAGCAGAGTCCATGTGTGGTGGAGAAAGGAGAATGAAAACTTACCTTGTAATTGTGCATAATTCTATGGTTTAGCAGTAAATTGCAGTTGGCTAACTCCACTGCAGACTGGAGTCTCTACTGACAGCAACAACCACAGATTAACCCGCAATAGTCGTCCCGTATGAAAAGGTCCAACACAGGTGAGACGCCTGGGTGTGGATTTAAACCAGAACAGCCCCTGAACTCTTAAACAGGCGTCAAACGTGTTCTTATGGCCGGCCTGTCTCACCCTCTACCTGTCGGCACCGGCGCATAGATGTGACATGTGATACGTCTCCAGCAGGTATGCGGAGACGTATCACATGTCACTGTCTCCTTGTGTGTTTGTGCGTGACACGGCTGTTTGACAAGCGCACAGTGGAAGCCAAAAAAGAAAAGGTGTTGTTCATTATCAGTGGGGATATTGGGTTACAGCGTCATGTATGTCAGAGTTTTGTTTGTCTGCTCTCAATGAAGTCATCAAACAGCTTTGATATCATGTTTAGTAAACCAGGTCACAGACTGTTTATTCCAACCAGGGTGTCGATTCTTTTAGATACTCGATCAGAGTTAGTTTGTAAATCAAGTCTGTGACGTCAGATTATTAACATAGAGGTCATTTGATGCTATTAGTGTTGTGCAAATAAGCTTAAAAGTCCTTATATGTTTAAAAAAATGTTTTTTTTGGACTTCATTTGTCCCTATGTTGGTAAAAAAAATAGGAAGTCTGTTGCAGAAATGATTAATTAGAGCTCTAAAACAAGTTAGGCACAAACCGCTCCTTCGTATGGAGACCCATTGTAACAGGTTTAAATGAATCCAAAGAGTGCAATGAATGAATGGTGGCATGTGGTGTGTAAAATGTTATCTGCTGGTGGTGCAGATGGCCCAATACATACATGTGTGCTATGACATGGGATATATACCATTTGTTCCATAATAGAGTGGATTTTAATTGTACATAACAGAAAGTGCACTGTAAGCTGGAGTAACAGCTCACGGCATGTTTACCTGCCAGGGAGTCCGTCCCTTTTACGGGGAAACTAACCAACGCTCAACCGGAGACTGAAGACCATCTCCCCTGGTTCCATTGCAAAAAAACAGGGTGAAAACAATTATAGAAAATAAAAAGAATATATATATATCCCTGCAAAGCAGAAGCAATCAATAGTCTGCGGGTGGCCCTTCATGAGGCGTGTGCCTGTAAACACTGTCGTAGCAGAAACACGTGCTAACAGGGACAACACACACTGCTGCTGGTAAAAGTTTAAAGAACAAAATGATCTTGTTAGCTCTCCTCCCGCCAGTAAACAGCTCCAGAATGTGAGTGGAGGACAGCTGTATTTAATTCAAGTTTCCCACCCAGAACTTAACTCTACAAGAAAACATTTGATACACATGATAGCGTTATTATTTACCTTGGTCCGATAATGTGATCGATGCATAGATTTGCGTAGTTGCAGATACCCGATCCATCATTTTAGGCTGTATCTGAAGCATTTTCCAACGGGTATCGCTATAGGAACGACTCTAATTAAAGCATGTCAACATGTTCTTGTAGGAACCCAAAATACCAGTTGTGTTCCCTTTTTTAAACTCTGCTCTAGTTTCAGTTGTATCAAGTTGGACAAGATGAATTTGCATAACATTTCGACAGATGACAGCTGTATTCCCAAACACAGACTCTATACGTCTGCTATACGTGTAAACAAGATCGCCGAGGGTTTGCCTCTTTGGGGTTATCCCAGTCGAAACCAAAGCCTGTGATGGGCGTTCAAGTGTGGACATGCCTAAACGTTAAGATAAGGATCTCATAAATCGCTAAGGTAGAAAGAAAAGGCTTAAGATAAAAAGAATACGAGTGAGATTTAAAGACCTGATAATGAAACAAGCTATTTATGGCTTGTCTTGAAATGGCAGATCTTTTTCTTTTTTTTCAGTTTCTTTTCGAGAAAGCTGGACCGTTCGGCCTCATAGCGTGACTTTATGAGGCAGCGCTGGATATTTTGAACGGCTTGTGGCTCGCTGCTGCCGAAAAATGTGGATCTGCTCTCCACGTTCCATTGAAAACATCCAGGGCCTGTTAGCAATCAGAGTTGATGTGGTCACCCCCGTATCATGTGCTATAATTTGATGTAATTCGGTATTTGGGATATCTGAACCATGTACGCACAAACCCCTGTCCGCATGACAAGTGTAACGGAAGGAATAAAGGACGTTTGCAGCTCGTAGGAGAGAGTATCTGAACGGGGGGAAGGCCGGTCTCGTTGGTTGTTGAATCCCAGCGGGCTCAAAGACGTGTGCTTTACTTGTACATACGATTTAAAAACCTCGACACGCTTCACCTGTCAGCGCAGGGTCTTAATATGTGAGGAGGAGGACGTCTCGCTGGGGTGACTGAGTCGCCTGTTGGCTCTTGATTCATGACTCGCCTTTCAGTATATCGTGAGAATGCAAGCAACCGCCGGGAGACAGATTTAATCATGTTTTCATTTTTATCCCCAATTTCCATTCTCTGGAAGGTTTGTTCTCCCGTCTCTCCAGCTTTTTAAAAACCACAGCGCTACATCTCTCTTCCTATCCAAACTCTTTTTTTTCTTCTTCTCCTAGTTTCGCTGTCGGTCGGAGCCAAGTTCGCCCACCAAGGCTTTCTTTGACATTTAGAGTCTTCCAAAAATGCTTGTGTTTGTTTATGTGCCGAAACAGAATCAGCTGTCTTCCGCACTCAAAGTTTGGTCGGGGGGGATCAGAAACACAGAAGATGTATTATTTCATTTCAGGCTCTTGATTACAATCTGTCAGGGTTTGGGAAGTAATTTGAAAATATGCTTTTATCCAGGATTGTAAATAAACTTTTAGTTATTGTTGTAATTTGCTTATATTTCCAACAGCCTCCAACATCCAAGATCTCTGTATCTGTTGGCTAAATTTAGACATCTTGTCGTAGGTACACTTGGTATTTCTACCTCAAACTGTTGCCCTTAATGCCTCCTCCCCTCAGAGAGCTTTGATGACCGCCTGCACACTGATACAAATCATTTTAGCGTTGTGATACGCGAGGCACGCCTATCGCAGCAACCTGAATTTTTCTTTGTTTTTCTTTTCTGCGTCTGTGCCCAGTGCAAAAACCCCCAAAAAACCATGACATTACTTTTTCAAGCCGAGAACATTGAGCCCAGACAGCCCTGAAATGGCGTAGTGTGTGTTGATTTAAAAAAACAGATGCCCTCAGAGTCCCCCACCGCCACCAGCAAAACACACTGTGTCCTGAATGGTTTCTAATCAGTTTGTTTTTATCGTCAATCTCCACTTGTGGGCTCTGCGCTGCAGCAAACAAACCTTTTCAAAGGCAGAGTTTGGAGGCCCAAAACAACACCAATCAAAAGGGGCAATGTGTAAGATGTGGCCACCTGCTCCAAACAAATAGGGGGCAGCATTTCACCTCGACAAGTGGGTCCATACGGCCTAAACTCAGCGCCAAAATACAAACTAACAGCGGGGCAAGAAGACACAAAAGTCAACCAAACTGCTGAAACCTGAGCCGGTCAAAATAACACTCCTATCTCATCATCATGAGTGGCGTCGGCCTGACTGTACCATCCGTGAACGTTTTACTAGTTTGGTTTATTGGATTAAATCCAAAATGGCCGAAACAAGGCGGACCTTCGGTTAGCGGTTAGCTGTATAGCATCTTGAATTCAGCCAGCGCGCCAAACTTTCTGTTGCCGTCGTTGCGCAGGTTTGATCCATCGCTAGCCCGGGATTCGCTGGCAGAATGCTAGTTGCTACAGCTAACGGCTAACGGCTAAACCGTAAGTCCGTCTCCCTGAGCGGCTACATGCTCCACTCTTGGCGAAGTAGTCTCCTGGTGGCTTTAAACTTTATTTGATCTAATGGACAAACTTATCAAAATGCTGCCGCTGGTCAGCATGCTAATTTCAGTCGATATCTCTGCAACACAATACATAACGTCAACACTATAACCACACCTTCTGATGACAATGTAAGCTCATTATGACAGTAAGTTTGAATGTTTTAAACCAAAACCTTTTTTAAAATACATCCCACAATTTAGTCATAACCATTTGCTATTTAAATTCCAGTTTTTTTTTAATTACAACCATTATCCATAGCTATAATAAGCTTGTGCAAAACTCTGTTTTCCACCCAAAGCTGCTCTTTCCTTCTTTTCCTTGACATGCCTAGATGACACTCTTGTCTGATCATGAAAAAAGTGGAGCCGGTTTCCTTCCCTTAAAGTCATTGTTGTAAACAGGGACATTAATCAAAAGGCTAATGGGGGGGGGGCTGAACCTACGGACTGTGACCCGGCTCATTGGCTCTTATTTGTTGCGAGCGCCGCCCTTTCCTGCACATCCGCGTGAGAACAGCGATCTCTGTACAGGATCTGCTGGAACTAAATGTTTTCAAATCAAGATAATATTCCCCTATGCATTGCCGGCATGCTTTATACTCTCTCTGGATCTGGCAGACTTCCAACCCGTGACAACATTTCCCCTTTTCTCTCCACGGTTTCAACAGTGGCCCGACTCGACAACACATGCTAACACTTTACAGTAGACCCTGTCTGTGTACGTTGTTGTTTTCTTTTTTTAAGTTCAATTTAGAGCATTTCAGTTTTATTATTTATAGTTTACTGCTGATTACTGTCCAAAATATATGAATAAATCCAGTTATGTCTGTGTTTTATCCTCACTATTCAGTGTTCCAGGCCTCACTGTCACTACTTTATACTCTGACTTGTTTTCCTCTGCTTTAACTTGTTTCCCAGAGTATTTAGACTAGATCACATCTAGAAAAAAAAAAAAAAAAAAACTCCTCCTCCTCGGCTCCTCACAGTTCTTTGCATTTCACTTAATTACCCCCATGATGAAAGAGGACGTCAAATCCTTTTTAAAGGCCGCCTCGCTCCCTGAGTGACAGGGATGTTTGCCTGGAGTGAATCCGGGCATCAAAGGCATGCTCTGCACTTCACCAATCCTATAATGGCTGGCTCTCTGAAACAGGAAGCTACAGTTTGATGCTGAAAGGTGACCTCTCATGGTGTCAAATTACACTATTTGAAAGTATTGGAAGAAGCTTTTAGGGCATCTGTGAAATGTTTGGCATGAGAGTGTGTCATTACTGTTTAATATGGCATAGGGGCTTTTTTAGCCAAGAGCTATAAATTGTGCATTTCGCAATGTGAAGTTGTTTTTTTTTTTTACTGGTTTTATTTTTAGTTAGCAGATATCAAAGACTTACTGCTGTCAAGGTTGTTTGTGGGTGTTGCAGGATTAAATCCCACCACAGAGACCTGGAAAGGAAAGAGAATGTTTTGACATTTTTTAATCATAAATAACTTTAAAACGATTTATGCATATCGAAAATTGTTGTCAATGTTCTGTTGATCTACTTATCCTTTTTAATTAGCACTACAATTATCTTTTTAGTGTTGCAGAAGTGCAGGAAATCCCAGTCCGAACTGTAAATCAGCTCTTAAGCCGTCAACAGCGAGACCACTGCAGCAGCTCAGTGAAGAAGAATACATCTGGCTTTGGTGTCTTTTCACATGTAAATACCATCAGATATATAAAAAATGATCTAAATCAACACTATCGAATAGATTATGTGAACACCCCACTGTGAAGGGAAGTTTTTTCTTTTCCTTAACTGCCTCCCAGAAACTTCCAGGAATGTCTTTCCAACTTCTGACACTACAGGCAGAAACATTTTGAGATTTTGTCTTCCATAACATGTCATAATTCAGTCTAGTGCAAGAAAAACATCCATAATACACATTCAGATGTTTATTTTACTAATTTGTCTATTTGCCTCTGAAGATTTCTCTTAAATTCACTAAAACGTACCATTAGATATGCCTCATTTGCATATTTAAACATACTCATTTCCAGAAAACATGTATTACAAAAAAATATTGTGTTAATGTCAGTAATCAACTGGTGAAGTTTCATGGTGATATCTATTAGTTAAATTGTTTACCCTATTCACCAAAATGTATTTTTACATCACGTTCTTTTCCTCCTTACTTACTCCAACCTTTCCATTTCATTCCTCTCTATATTCTGAATGTTTTAACAGAGGGCTTTGCTTCATATGTATTATTCATAGCCTGATTTATACAACATTCTATTACTAAAAACAGGGCAAAAGGGATTATTTATGGCTGTTGACAGCATTTTCTGATTTATGGTGTGATTCAAAGAGCTATCAAAAATTCCCTCTGTGAAAACTTTTGACTCTAATATATCAACAGAATGAAACAAGAATTTTTGAACCTGGCTTTTTTCCCAATGTTCAGATTACTTTATCATTTACGTATATCACCTGTAGTGTCTCCCCTTAAACATGCCTCCCCTGTAGCTGCATTGAGAGAACTGTAAGTGCACTTGAACAACTCTGCAGCTCCCCCAAAAAAAGAAAGTGTTGAGTTGTTAGCAGTGGAAAAAAGGGCGATGCGGAGTCCACCACTGGGGAAAAAAACAACTGGAATGAAAACAAGCAGACGGCCATAAAGAGGCCCACTTACTCACGCAATCATTGAACAGAGAAAAAAGGTGGCATGGTCTGCTTTTGACTGAGTGTTTGGCCGAAGCTCTAATAATTTACTGTATGTGTGTGTGTGTGTGTGTGTGTGTGTGTGTGTGTGTGTGTGTGTGTGTGATGGAGTTATTCCTATGATTTCTGCACATGTAACTCTCATTTCATGCCGACAGTGGTGGTATGCGTGCACGGCATTGTGTTTCAGACCTGCAGCTCTGTGTGTTGTGTGATTGTCGGGGCTTGTGCAGGTCTGGGTGTTTGTGCAAAAAAAAAAAAAAAAAACGCTGTAAGGTGTGTGAGTGTTTGTGTGTTTTGTGTGTGAGCGTTCAGAGACCCCGTTCCTCCTTAAAAGAAGTTTGCGTGAGAGGACTGGACGGACGGGTTGGGAGAGGCCATATCCTTAGATTTTTTTGATTTTTTTGTTTTTTTCCCTGTAGTGGCGGTCCTGATAAGGGGGGAAGCGCTCTTGTCGGCTATCGCTTACAAACCCCCCCCCCAAGAGGGCCCGAGTGTGTTTGTTTGTGTGTGTGTGTGCAGATATGCAGGCTGCCAGATCAGTTCTCCAGCAATGAGAAAACCTGTCTTCTGGCTCTTTCTTTCTTTCTTTCTTTCTTTTTTTTTTTTTGCTGCTGCTGCTGCTGCACACTCTTGATCTTACATTCTGATTATTTATCGATCCAATCAACAAAATAATCTTAATCACAGTGCCGCCACGTGGATGTTAAAGCGAAAGGCATCACATGAGAAAAACGGAAGAGCATTTTGTGTGGATTTACCCTTTTTTAAAATCATAATAACTCAGGATAAATATGTTTTTCAGGCTTTTTATAACCAGTTTCAGAGTGCGACTAAGACCAGTTCTTGGAGATTTTCTTAATTCAATTTTTATTGTTTTTTACATATATTTTTGTTACTACTGTGCCGGATCACATGGAAGGTCTTTTTTATATTACGGAGGCAGACTCCAGTACCCATAAAAAATAAACAAATCAATGAATAAATGAATTCAATTTACCTTTTAAAAATCATAATAACTTAGGATAAATATGTTTTTCAGGCTCATGATAACTGGTTTCAGAGTGTGACTAAGTGCAGTAACAGCTAACATACTTTTACTTTAGTTTTCAGTGTTTTTTTAAAGGCTTTGTACATATATTTTTGTTTCCAAGGTGCCAGATCACAAAGGTTTTTTTTTATATATGATGGAGGCAGACTCCAGTACCCATAAAAATTAAACAAATGAATGAATAAATGACTCACACCATGCCTAAATCAAGCGTCCTACTACAGGATCCCATTCACACAGCTAACTTTTTATTTGTGTATTATTTGCATCGTATTGTGTATTATTTGCATCGCAGAAGCACGCTCCACAATTAACATGGCAAAAAAAATGCCATCCCATGCCCATCTCCTCCGAACAATAGCATGACTCTTCTGAATTTTTTAGCATTTCAAACATGACTCGACACGGTGAGGCCGCCACGGAGAACAAAGATGAGCAGTGAGAAGGCTCCACCGAGATGCCGGGACAAAGCCAAGTCAAACAGAGGAGCGGAGGAGCTGTTACAGGCTGCTCTAGTTCCAAAGTGATGCAACTTTCTGCATGATCTCTTGTTTGCAGCAAAAGGCACTTCACTCATCTCCCTAATATAGAAACAAAACGGAGACGATGCCAACGTTCTCATAATCCCTTACCAGGAAACGGCTGTTTAAACTGGCTCACATAAATGCCAATCAAGTCCTGTTACTTCAGGTTCTTTCAGTCACATGAACTCTAAAAATGGCTCAGGTGAAGACCGGGTTTTCAGGACTGGTGGTGTGATTGGTGGACGGACCTCTCTAGTGGCTTTATCGTGTGTGTGTGTGTGTGTGTGTGTGTGTGTGTGTGTTTAGCCTTAAAGTACTTTTTCATTAATCGAGCATGCTCCATGCGGTGAATCTTGAGACTACGTACGGTGTCCTCAGGCAAGATGCAAGGTTTGTTGTAGCTTCCATGTGATAATGTTTTTTAAGTAAACCGTATAAAAGAAGCATTATCTGTTCCTCTGCACTACATATACATATACATATACATATACAGTGACGTTTAAAACCCAGACTCCTGCAGTTTATTACAACCAGCTAAACTTGCTTGTATACTTGGTTTGTATCCGTCTACTAGAACATCCATTACTTTGCAGCAGTAGTTTACAACAGTCTCTTAAACTTTTAACTTTATTTTTTTCTCGTCTCAAATCTTTCTCGTTTGTATTTAAATTTTTCTATCTTAGTTCATTTTAACTTTATTAATTAACTGTACTCTTATTGTGTTTTAGTTTGCAATGATGTTGGTATTATTTATTTTACACTTAATAATAGTTATTCTATTGTTTTTTCCTATTTTTCTGTTGTAATCTTTAATGAAACTCTGGCACCAGAATTTCCTTTTGGATTAATAAAGTTCTATATTATCTTATCTTGTCGGACATAACATGTAATTTATTTCCGTGAAACTGCTATAAAGCCACATTTGAGACATTAATGTTTATCTTTAACAACGTCTGAATGTTTCTATAGCTCTCTACTTTATTTGAGTCTGTGATTAAATGATGAGAAGCAGCTCTAAGAACACTGATAAAGAGTAATTATTTAAAGTATTTATTTAAACTGAACAGTCTCTTTTAAATCAGCAGTTTTTAATAGTGTTGTAGAAAATATCTGTAGTGACCTGCCATCCATCTGATTTTTTTCTTTATTATTATTAATAATAATAAAGACTAAACTGCAGGTTTGTGAACTGACCCTTTTTCAACCTGTCAACGTTCACATGTCTCCCTTTCCTTCGGGATCATTTAAAGGTCAGGATGTAGTGTAGGATTGTTAAGAAGTAGGCCGGCGGGACAAGGAGACAGACAGACGAACCAGTGTAACTCTCTAAATCACATTATTTAAACCAAGTGAAAGGGAATCTGAAGCTGTCTGTTGTAATTGTCAATTAGATTTGGCACAGCTGATCCATTTATTGTTGAAATTTGGATTTGTGAACAAGCCGTCTCAGTTCGGGGTGACGTTGATTAATGCAACTTGGTGGGAAAAAAAAAATATGTATAACTAAAGCGTTACTGATTAAAAAAAATGGCCAAAATATACAAATTAAAAATGTTCTTTTAGCTTTCATCACTTTAAAACCTTAAAAGATGTTTTTTTTTATCACCTCTGCTGACCTCTCCTTTCCGTTTTTGTCACCTCTCTGTGCAGCGACTATGAATAACAGCAACAGTCTGATGTTCTCCGGCGTGAACGGGCAGAACGGGAACAAACTGGACACCTGTGGGTATTCCGAGGGGGATCTACTGCTCCAGGTAAGGGCCAAGAAAAAACCCATTCAGACACTACTTATGAATGAATATTAAAAGGTCACATTTGTAACATCTATCATTCGTTTTTTAATTATCATATTGTTTGTTACTTTTGGCTTTTGTTTGAACAGCAACCAGCAACTACTGCAACTTTTCGATGCTCATGAAAACACGATTGTTCTTCGACACGTATCCTAGATAGCATGTTTGGTGTTAAACCCTTCTAACAATTTGCCAGCGCCACCCAAAACCACAAAGAGACAATCCCACGAGTGTAGTCAGATGAAGCCAGCTGCAATCCTTTCATGCAGGAGAATCAGGTTTCTGTTTCGGCACACATTTACAAACCACCATATTACACAGGGTTGCATCCAAAAAAATTGTGCTCAATGAGTTTAAATAGTTAGTTTTGGTTTGGTTTCTATCTCCGTTAAGCTTGACCTACATGTGCTCTCTGTCTGTCTGTCCTCCTGTAGTAGATACATTGACTTGATGACAATTCAAATGCAGAAAAGCAAAAGAGGAATTCCCCATCCCCTAAATAAAGGCCTACTCTTCATAGCTAACCAGGAGGAGCAGGGGTCATGAAGCCATGTCAGATGACGTGCATTTACCCACAACTCCCTTCACAACTATGTCAGTCTGTAAAAGCAGCACTGGACCTCTCACACAAAGATCTCAACAGGCAGAGAGCACACACACACACACACACACACAATAGATGAAGAACAGTATAAACACACCTTTAAACCGTTGCATTGAATGTTACAACAAAAATAAAAAGTCCCACGGCCTGATTGATAAGTGAATGTCCCTGAGGCTAGCAGGTGCACAAATGCCCAACTCAGTCTTTGTTGATTTGGGCGCTAGCTGCGTTGTGTGGAGCTAATCCCGGTCTTTCCACAGAGGGAGGACGTTTTGACAGGTGAGGCTGCTCGTCTTGGTGCCTCTTGCCAAAGCCGGGCCACGCTCTGTGGCTTTTAACAAAACCAGCACTTTGTCAAGGGCCCTGCTCCTTTATTTTTATTATTTGACGCTCACCTGTCAGCTACATTGTCACAGTTTGTTCTCCCTCATGAACACAACGGGCAGTGATTGTGAAATACAAAAGGGCCTTTTTGAGAATCAGCAGCTGTTGGTGGTGTTATTTTGGGGATTATGAACAGGCAGCAGGATTTCAGATTTAGATTTTAAAGATTTTGTTTTTATTTTGACAGAGTGAGATTTAATCTGTAATTATTTTGACTGTTTAGAAACAGGTGGAAGATGAATCAGATCTGTAGTTTCTGTTGGTTTTTTTTTCTGTGGGACCCTTCATTGCCACCAGAAGACCCTTTTGACTGTAAACTTGCTCAAAAGTTTAATGATGCATGAAAAAAATAATATTGCTCCAGGAGACACTTGCACCTTCAAAGACTGCTAGTTTTATGAAAATGTACAATGTACAATCACTATATATGTATCAAGAGATTAGAATTCCATACATTTTTTCAACTAGTGTTGTCATTTTCATAAAAGCACAAAACCTAGAAATCAAAATTCCAATGAATCGAAAGAAAAAAACAAAGATGAGGTGCCGTTCTTGCTCCATACGTTTGTGCCCTTTAGCATGTACGTATATCATTTTGCACCTGTTGCAGTTGCCATGGTTCCCTGATATGCATACGTGTGTTTGTGTGTCAGTATCATACCAGACAGTAAGCGTGTACTTTAAGAAAACCTCCGTGAGTGCTGACTGACTGTTCCATGTGCAGGCGTTGAACGGGTTTGTGATCGTGGTGACGTCGGACGGATCCGTGTTTTACATCTCCTCCACAGTCAAGGACTACCTGGGCTTTCATCAGGTGAGACGGAGTCATATAAGATACGACATTTGTATTATTAAAAGCAGACCTTTCATACGAGGTGTCTCCTGAATTTGTGTCTGAATGAGAGTCGTGTTCTCTCCTCTGCCGACAGTCGGATGTGGTTCATCAGAGTGTGTTTGACCTCATCCACACTGATGACCGAGAACTGTTCAGACAGCAGCTTCACTTTGCTCTAAACCCCCCGACTGCTGCCGCGACCGGAGACGGTAAGAAGAACTGTGAAAGAACAATAAAACGTTTTTTGTTTTTTTTAATTCAAGTTGATCGTAAACGGTAATGTTTCATCTCTACCTGTTGTTCTCAGTCTTGCAGAGCGGCGGCGGCGGCGGCGGCAGCAGCACAGTGATGTACAACCCCGAGCAGCTTCCCCCGGAGAACTCGTCCTTCCTGGAGAGGAACTTCGTGTGTCGCTTCCGCTGCCTCCTGGACAACTCCTCCGGCTTTCTAGTTCGTACAATTATTCTAGTTCTATTGTCAAAAGATTTAGTCTAATGTGGCTCAAAACGTTTTGGTTAAAAATCTCATAAACATCTTTCAGGAACACAATAAGCTTCTTTCTGTCAACCTGTTACCATCCTCAGCCCCCTAAGTCACTCATCAACTGTTTTAAATGAGTTATTTGGTTGTATAAATTATAAATTAAAATGCAGTTTTATGCATTTTAACAAAATCCCATCCCACAAGTAACCCTTACCTATTGCATTTATTATGTCCATCTTTTCTACCTGATCCAGAACTTATTGCCAAATGGTGTAAAAGTTGCAGACGTAGCCTCATGTAGCATATACATTTTTGATGCATAAGATCTAATACATAGATTTAAAGTTGAAGGACATTTTAGTGAAAGAATGCTTTTATGGAAAAAGGTTTTATGAAGATTTTTAGCGTGTCAGAAAATAATTTGAATATAGATATCCGTATAGAACAGAAAACTCCTGCATCAGGTTATCAGGTAAATAACCGGATGAAGGTCTACGTACCGAATCGTTGTTACTAAAATATATTTATACGCAAGTGAAGAAGACATTGTGCAGGAGTTTTTGTTCTATATTGTCTACCTAAGGTATTCTTCTACGCACCTGTCGTCCTACTGGAGTGCAAAAGTTTTGCTCTTTTTAATATAGATTTCCGTAAAACATGTCTTCATTTTGGGCAGAGCCAAAACATATGCGATAAAGTAGCTGGTGTTTTGTTCCACAGTGCTCACAGTATTTGGTGTAACTTCTCATGTTCTTTCACCCAAACCAGGCTCTGAAGTTCCAGGGGCGACTGAAGTACCTGCACGGTCAGAAGGTTTCCAACGGGAACGGAAGCAAACCTCAGCTGGCTCTCTTCACCATCGCTGTACCCGTCCAGCCTCCGACCATTGTGGAGATCAGAGCCAAAATGCTCCTCTTTCAAACCAAGCACAAGCTGGACTTCACACCCATGGGCGTCGACAGCAGGTGCTTCAAATTCTGTGAAATACTATTTTAAATAGATTTTAGATATTCAACCATTTTTATTCCAGTTTAACAATCTTAATGTTACTTTTCTTTTGTCTTTCTTCAGGGGGAAGATTGTTCTGGGCTATTCGGAGATTGAACTGTGTATGAAAGGCTCCGGCTACCAGTTCATCCACGCGGCCGACATGATGTACTGCGCCGACAGCCACATCCGCAGTACGTTGGCCATTTTTTACTTGGCTTTATCATTAAATATGAATATCATTTGGTGTTTGATGGAGATGCACATTCACATTGTTTGTCTGATAATCAGGCAGCGAAGTGAAGCTCTATGCATCTAGAATTGTTTCTCATGAGAAAGGTAAAAAAACAAAGTAAGAATCAAAGCTTCTTTTAGGGGCATTTTATTTTTTTATAATATGAACACATTTGTGGTCCAGTTCTTTACTTTTCGATTGTATATTTCATAACTCTTAAGCAATTTTGAGCTTGAAAACAGGACGTAAATTATATTTCATACTTATGTTGACATTATCCTGCAATTTGAATTACAGGCTAATATAATTCTGCGTTCATGTCGCCCAACAATGTCACCAATGATTTAAATTGTCTTTTCATGCTTTTGAATAACACTACATAAGAGGATGCTGAGCCTTATATGGTTGTTGAAGCGTGAATTATGTTAACGTACCATCCTGGTGAACACATGCTCGTTGTTGAATCTGTTTTGGTCAACTCGTCCAAGCCCACTGAACGAAAAAAAGTAAGAAAGATTCAAGAAAAGAAAACAAAAATGTTGTTGCATGAGGTCCAATCATTTTAAGTTCAGGGAAATAATGAATTAAAGGGTAAAGAATCATTATATTTTCAAATAAATATTAATTAGTATTTACAAATTATCACTATTTGTAAGTTTATTCTTGTTACGACCTACTTTGTTATGCTGCCCTCTACATAAAATGTTCAATTATGAACAATATGGATCAAAGACTTATGGTTGTGTTTTTGTTATTTAAAAACAATCACCTGCCTTTTGGTGAAATTCCTGCCCTGGTTGCACATTTATTGCTACTTTACTAACAAAACCCTCTGGTTGTGTGTTGTTCTTGTCTCTACATCACAGTGATTAAAACAGGAGAGACGGGTCTGACTGTGTTCAGGCTGCTGAGAAAGTCGGGTGGCTGGGTGTGGGTGAAGTCCAACGCCAAGCTGATCTACAAAGGAGGACGACCCGAGTTCATCATCGCATATCAGAGGGCTCTGGTGTGAGTGTTTCATCCCTAATTATTATAATTATTAGTTTTATTATACTCTGTATTTAAGATATCAGTGAAATACATAATTAAAGCTGTTTGTTTTACAAAATAAATAATTGGTATTTACAAATTATCACAATTTGTTAGTTTTTTATTCTTATTTTCTACTTTGTTATACCACGTCCTCCAAAAACAATGTTAATATGGTTAAATGTTCGGTTATGAACTTTAGTGTTCCATCGTGGATTTATTACTTTTGTACTTATTTAATATTCTTTACTGTGTTATTACTTATTGACTTATTTGTAATACTTGTTTTGATCTCTCTCTTATTTTATCTTATTTTAATAACTTAACTGTAAGTGGCTTGATTGGTTGCTAATCCAGGACAGCATGGGCTAAAAGAGACGCCTCATCCACCCGGTTACTTACTAATAAGACTCTGATTTAGTCAGTAATGTAACGTTTGTTGGTCTATCTGTTTCAGCAACGCCGAGGGCGAGGAGTATCTCCGTCAGAGGAGGTTGCAGCTTCCCTTCAGCTTCACCACAGGAGAAGGCGTCCTCTACAACACCGGCCCCACGGTGGACGTCACACAGTTTCAGTTCAACAAAATGTTCAACAACGTAGAGGAAATCAAAAAGGACGTGACGCCCCGCTCCTTGCTGGACTGCTTCCTGAGTCAGGATCAGACGGTCTACATGCAGCCAGAGGAAGCCCCTTTGCCCGTGGATCAGGTGTTCATGGACAGCCAGGCGCTGGTCAGCATGGGCAGCGACCCGTGGCAGGAGGGCGGCGCATTGGCGGAGTCCGTCGTCGTGAAAGAGGAGGCCAAACAGTCGGTGATGGCCGTGATCGAAGACCTGGAAAAGATGGCTCAGGACGGCGAATTTTGCGATGCGCTGAAGAACCTGGACGTCAGCGACGCCGAGCTGATGGAGTGGGAAAACGCCCTCAAGAGATTAAGCCAGGACGGGGTGCAGCAGAGCAACGTCAAGTCTGAGCTGGACGGCGTCCTCACCAACGACATCTTTGATTACATCGATACCGTTTTGTTCAAGGAGAATGGCGACGATTGTGTCAACGCCGGCCCTCCCAGCTGCCTCACCGCGGCCAACAACAACCAGCAGAGCCCCTTCACCGTGGCCGGACTCGGAGAGCCACGGCTGTTTAAGACGCCGAGCCCCGATCACTCTTACTCTCCGATGAACGGGCTCTACGCTCGACCGCAAGAGACAATGAACGGCCCGGCGATCCCAGAGTCTGCTCAGATATTCACCCAGAAACTCTCCCACCTCGGGCCCCTGATCCCTCAGGCTGACCCCGGCCTGCACGCCGTTCAGCAGCTGCAGCTCCAGGACATTTTCAGCCCGTCTATCGAGCTCCCTGAGCTCACTGTCCCCGGTGCCGCGGCCCCGTTCCCGTCCTGTGTGCGGGCACCTGTAGACCACATGGGCCGCCCTCTGGGGATCCCTGCTCAGACGCAGTCCAGCCAGCTTCTGCGGTGTCCTCAAAACAATGTGCAAGCTCCCGCAATCGCACCAAACGCACAGATGCTGCAGAGCTCTGCTCGGCAACCAAACATTGTTCCCGGCGTGATGGACATTTTGCCCCCGCTGATTCCTTGCAAAGCCTTCAACTCTGTCGGCACGCCTAATATTCCCGCTCCCTTTGCCCCAACGTGTCTACAAGGCGGCGCCTCGTTTGAAACTCACAGCCAACAGGTTCAGCCGTGGCAGCAGAGCCGGCAGCAGAAGCCGCCTCACGCTGGCATGGTGCAGAACGGACACGGGCTGATGCCGGCACGCCACGGCCAAACTCCAGAGAGCCAAACCCTCCACCGCGCTGGCCTCTGGCCAAACGGTGTCAACGGACTGAACCACGCCCAGCAGGGGGCGCTGACGTGCGGACAGGCGGCCTCTCACAGCAGCTGCATGTTCGACCAGCACTTCTCTTCCGGTCCAGTAGGAGGCGACGTCCTGGCTCTCTCCGGGCCTTCAGGCCTGAGGGGAGCCGACGTGTCCCTGGATCAGAGTCCCCCTCAAGGGTCCTGCTACTTCCAGTGGGGCCACGGTGAGTCCGTGGTGGGAACGTCAGCCATCAACCAGGAGCAGAGCAACATCAGTCCGCCCAACATGGCCTCGTCAGAGCACACGCTCAACATCCAGCACCACCTGGAATGCCACAGACACACTCAGGTAAACAGATCAGTCCACCGATAAGGAAATTAAAAGAGAAGAAATGAATGATACATTATTATTTTCTCACAATAAATCAAAAGTAGAGCCTCGACTAATGATTCATTTTATTGGCAATTCTGTCATTTTTGCATTTTTTGGATTTAATGATTTAATTAATTGCTACATCTGTACAATATCAGAATACATAAAAAAAAAATGCCTTTTAAAGTTTCTAAGAATTCAGTGTGACAAATTCAAATTGTTTTGTCAAAGATATAACAATTAATCATGAAATCAAAACAAAACAAAGCGGCACATTCCCTACCTTTAAGACGCTGGAAAAACAAAATATTTGGTTCTGTAAACAGAGACTTGAATAATTGTTTCAGCACTAATTTAACATAATAAAGTAGAGGAAATTTGAAAAGAGATAGAAATGAGAATTGTTTTTATTTTTATACATTTCTTTTAAGGTAAAAATGCAATATTCTTGGGTTAAAATCTAAAAGGGTCTGTTAATCCAAATTACTACAAAACAGTGGAGGCAAATGTAATTATTGTGTGCTGCATAAAGAACTGATAACTCTTTATTACATTGAATTTTATGTCTTAATTTTTCCCAGTTGTAAACAATATTTTCGATTTTTCTTTTTTTTTATGATACAATCTTTTTAGTTTTTTTTGTATATTTTGCAACAAAAACAACAACAACAAAAACCCTCCTTTAACCTTGGTTCCTCTCCACTCTTTTCAGCAGGACACCAGAGTCTCCGCTGAACTCAATGGGATTTTTGCCACTCCTGTTGGGGACGTAGCCATGTACCTGACGGAGTAAAGCGTCAAGCCACGTCGTTTGTTTCTGCCGCGACAAGGACAAAACTCAGTATAGTTGGCCTGTATCAGCGCTTATCCACAGACTCTCATGCTTATTACCCTTAATGTCATAATGTTTTATATCCCTCTGTATCATTTATACTCTGTCCAGTCTGTGGTATGTTTAAAAGCTGTGCTCGTCGAAGATACACTATAGTAATAATGAAGTATGAAGCCACAAGTGCGTTTACCAGGATGGAGCTTGAGCCAGCTAGGAGGATCGGTCAAGGAAATCCAAATAGCCAAAGAAATAGGTTTTTATAAGGGAAACCAGGTGTTTTCACATCGCTGTATTCAGCCAGGGACACTCAATTATAAATACCTAAAATACTGTAAGAAAGAAAACTGAACATGCTGTTTTTAAAAATATATATATATATAATCATTATTAACTTTCTAAAAGACGTCTGTAAAAAAAACAGTAAAAATAAATCACTTAAAGTGATGACTACCTGAAAGCATAGCTGTAACATCAACCTAATTACAGATCAAATAATCTGTATGTTTTAAACGTGGTTGATGTAAACACAATCTGTAATTGAACTAGTAGTCTTTGTTTCACCAACAGGCGTCTGCTCTCAAATGTACAGAATTTATCGATGTGCTTTTTTGTGGAGGAAGCTTTCCAGTCAGGGAATGCAGAGATTTGTCAAACCCCAGAATGCAACAGCAACAGTAAACACATCAGAAATAAGAAATTGCCTCCTGCAATTTTCTGCCAACCATGCAAGCGTTTTGTTTTGTTGCATAAAATAAGCACAGCTTCAGTTGAGTTCATTTGAATGCACTGCTGCTAATATAGACCTGTAGCTGTGGGTCGTTCTGAGATGCATCTAACTCTATTCAGCAACTGGAAATCCTGAGCCAATTAATCTTAAGAAATCAGTTCATCAAAAGATCATCTCCCCGAACTATAACCATGCACTCATCCCAACAAAACAGTGATTGCAATAAAAACAAAAGTCTTAAACCTGCATGGGTTGCAGTAAACGCCTGTATGATCTCCCATTCTTCTCCGTCAAACAAAACACTGAGGTATTTTTTTAGGGAAAGCTTATTTATTCTCAAATATTGCTCTACCACACTGTCCAAAGTGTTGAGAATGATTCATTGGCCTCCACTCTAAACTCTTCAACGGCTACAAAAACTAGTGGTGCCTTCAGGTGTTCCTCCGCCACAAAAAACATCCCATATATCGCCCTCAAACGGACACCAAAATGCTAAAAACCCAGTCAGTAAATGAAACATATGATGGACAACTGGTAAAACAAGGAAGCAGGGTAAAAATAATATAAATACTTTAACTTATTCCCCTTCTCCCGTTTATTTACACCCTTCATGTGCACTTCATGCAACGTATTTTTCTAAATCAAAAGCACGACTTTAAAGGATGCAATCCCAAATGGACTTTCTGTTCCACTCTGCCATATTCTTCGTGGTCCTACATAGGAACACCCTAAAACATACATTACAAACATTAATGTGTATGATAGCATCATGACCATATACAATTTTTCTTCTGCCTTCATTCCTAGTCGGCAGCTTCAAAAAAAACAAAAAAAACATATCGTCATATAAATGTATCTGTGCCTTCTTGTATATTATTATAATATTTTTCTAAGGTAATCCTTTCGAGCTGCACTTGTGTGAGGGGAAGCCGTGTCCATAGGAGATGCAGTATGTTTGCTGTAAAGTAAAGGTTTTATCCTGAAGTGCATTTCAAGGCTCTGAGGAATCTCTTTAAGTCCTTTTTTTCCATCACACAAACACGTCCTTTACAATGGAAACAAGGGAAAATACTCAACCTGACCTATCTCTATAGAGATGGTAAGACTTCTTGCATTGATGAGTGAGCAGATCCAACAATGCATTCTGATCATAATAATCTATACGTTTCCTGTTTCTGCTTTTCATTGTGGCTCCGTTTTATCTGCTTTTCTACCAGGTGTTTGTATTTTCCACATTATAAAAAAAAAAGAATGGTTTGGATTAACCTGAGAAAGAAAACATGGCAGCTTTATCGTGTTTTTTGCTGCACTGTGGGAAAACACTCAGTATTTTACCTTTTTCCTTAAAAACATTTTTTTTTTTTTTTTTTTTAGAAATACCTTTTTAGTACAATGCATAAAACTGGTAAAATATTAAAGAAGAAATCCTAAAAGTCTTAGTGCACAGATGTAATCTGGCCTCCTCTCCTGTGTCCTTTGCTTATTTTTGCTTATTTTTCATTTCTTCCCAGTTCTCAGAGGCTAAAAGGACAGCCTATAAAAAATTGGCCTTTTATTTTGAAATTGAATATGGACATGTTATGACTGTAGCCACTTTGAAAACTAAAAAACAGGAGCCAAATGTTTTATTCACAGCTGTGTGGATGTTTTTTTGCTAACATGTGCCTTGCCATATTGCTGTTTGTTTATTTTCGTAAAAGAAAAAAAACACAGTGTCATTGTAATTTACTTATATTTAGCCAAGTAGTTATAGTATCTATATCATAATATATGTTGAACAAATAACCAGCCTTTGTCTACTGTTAAACGCTTTTTCATAAATACGTGTGCAATGATTAAAACTGTTTGACTCATTTGTTTAGAAACAATTATGTTAAAGGAAACTTTTTTTTTTTTTTTTTTTGAATGAGTTTTGAACAATATAACCATGTGCACACATATACAAACATACACATTGTACCCACTCCAACTTCACTGGGACCAAGAGCACACTCACAGAGAAAGAACAACGACATTAGGCAAATTACCAAAGAATAAAGTGTAAACGTATAATATAGATATAAAAGTAAATAGATAAATAAAACAAAATACAGTAAGTGACAGCTTTGTCCACCAGGGGGCTCACTCTCCCCTCCTTTTTTGTGTGTTAACAAACAATAATAATTTAAACAGGCATTTAATTTAAATTGGAAAAACATAATCAACTTCTTCTCTGTATTGAGTGACAGCAGGTTGAATTCAGCAGGGATTCCATTTAAAAATCTATATTTTATAAGTTTGAAGTTAATTTCATTCGAATTTAGCTGAGAATATTGTTTATAATTGCATAGAAAATACATAGTTTGAGATTTTTGACATCTTTTTAATATTTCTTTTCAGTTTTTTATTTACATTATTTAAATTACTTTCATGAATTTGTCTATTTTTTTTATGCAATGTCTTCTATTGAAGCTGTTTCATTTGACTCTACGTTTAGCACAACAAAGTGAAAGAAAAGTGCAGAAAATCAAAATAATTATGCTTTTTCTTCAGGCTAAGTATCAGAAAATGCCCCCAACATCATTCTGTTAAAGGTACCTAATGTGAAGGATCCTTCATTGGCTTTTATTTCCTTGAAGAACTGAAAACGTATGTATTTAAAACGACTTTATGGCTGAGATATATCAGCCGTTCAATCCGAAGTGAGAGAACAGAAAGATAAATATTTGTGGCTTTTGTACTAATTGATTCTACATGTAGTTTTTATTTTGTTACTGAGTAAGATGTAAAAATGCTCTTATCTACTGCCAAAAACAACTTGCCAAAGTTATTAGTTTGTATTTTCTTTAAAGCTGTAAAATAACCGGCCCTGTTTTTCTTCCTCGGGGGCCAAAAGCCACATTTCAACTGATGACTTACAAAGCCACAAACCACATTCATGTTTCAGTCATTTATATTGTTTTCCACTGCAAAGGCACATTCTAATGTTTGAGGACAAAGAGCCAAGAGGCTAATGTAATATAATATACAATATTATTGGGGAATATTGGTTTCATTTGAATTGTTCCAGTGTCTTAAACGTACGATAATGAGGAACTGAGCAGCCGGACGGCCACGTTTTAATATCGCTAAACATATTCTAAAGCATTGCTTCTCCAGAGAGAAGACACACAGTACCCTACCTGTACATTGTTTGGGTCCCATGCTATTATTGATATTAACTAGAACCTTTTTTAGTACAATGCTGGATTGGTCGGGTGGAACGGCCCGTCTGCCTAAGTCACTGCGTCTCTGGAGAAGGAGAAGCTACCGACCAGTCAGACCTGCTGGACCAAACGCCACCAAACTGCCCCAGGGAGGAGAGGGAGGAGACTCGAGATGGAAGCTAAGCTAACCCAGCCAGGACCTGAGGCTACTCCACTGCCCAGCCTCCTGAGAGCAGGACTCCAGTGGGGAGAGAGGAGATGGACTCTGTGTTTACATCATGATGCTTGGTGTTCAAACACAGTCAAAGTCGATGGACAATGTTTTTCCTCATGTTGAATCTTTTATGCAAACATGCCGGCCATGTTATCTTCCAAGATGATTGATTTTGTTGCTGCTGTTTACACATCTTATGATGCAAATTCAAAAATGGACAACAGGAATAGTAGTTTTGTTTTGTTTGTTTTCCGTGTTACAAATGGGCTAAAACTAAATTGCGTTGTGCATCCTAGTGTTGCATAATGACAATAAATGATCCTTCAATCCCTTAAAAAAATAAAAAAATAGCCACCGCCCCATTGATGTTTGTTGTCCCCATGGCAACTAACAACAATCTTTATTAATAGTCAAATGAAAACAAGTCAATGTCTGTTCTATTCCTATTCTATTTCTGTGTTCTAAGAGCCATCTTGGAGCGTTACATTGAATAATGCCTGGAAAAGACAGCTGTGTTGTTGGCTAAATATGTTCCCAAGTGGAATGGGTACAACATGGAAGAAATACTGTCTAACCTCTCCATCCCCACAAGCTGGACGAGCTCCCTGCAGTCTGAATGGACTGGACGGCTCCCCTGCAGGCCGACAGCACGACCTTGACTGGCAGACGGACTGAAAAAGAACCACAGCTCTCTTTCTTCCTCGCTCTCTTGGGCTCGGAGCATGAAAAACACATTTACAGCTGTGGTGGCGTCGGTCCCTTGGGACACACAAGTGTCTAAACAAACACACAACCCCCCCCCACACACACACACACACTTCAGCTCCTGGAGGCCTGAAGGGCAAGTGCCTACAGATTTCTGCAGTGGTGTGCACATACGCATAAACCTAAGATATACACACAGTCAATTCAAAGTCAAAGGAAACGTATGTATGACAGCTTACCATAAATAAGTGCTTTACTGAATGTCTTTGTGTGCAGTAGGGTTGGAGCCTCACATCAGTAACTTACATGCAGTGATGTCATTGTCGCAAATAATCGTTTGGATTTGCTGAAAAAAGGAAACCATATTTTGCCCCTTTTTTTCTGGAGAGCTGTAGAGATGTTTGTGATGCTTCTTGTGCAAAGAAATCCCAAACAGTATTTCATTTGAATGAGCATAATATGTGTTATGCGTTTATAATTTTGCTACTTAAACGTGTAAGTCATCTGCATAGTCATAGTGTTTTCATAGTGGTGTCATTCACGTTGATGGGAGGTGGACTCTGTGTTTACATCATGATGCTTAGTGCTCAAACACAGTCAGAGTTGTTTGACAATGTTTTTCCTCATGTTGAATTTTTAATGTTATGATGTCGGCCATGTTATCTGCCAAGAAAATAGTTTTTGTTGCTGCTGTTTACGTTCCTTATAGATTAGGAATGCACTACTGTTTCTGTTTTGGTCATGTGTTATGTTAGAGGTGGGCTACAACTGCATTTCGTTGTGCATCCCTGTGTTGCTTTATGATAATAAAACACAAACAAACTACAGGCACGGGAGAAATTAAAGGAAAATGTGAATAAAAAGGGTGGAGAAACATAACAAATACAGATGCTTTTGTTCACCAGGGCTCACTGGTTTTACAGATAAGGGCTTATCCTCTGGGGAACATGAACGTGCTGAGAACATTTTACAATTTAAATTATAGGTATCAAATTTACCTCTAATCTAAAGTTGACATTTTATTTAAAGGATGCAACAGAACAAAAGGCATTTAGTGTCTTAAATGAAAGAGTTAATCCTCTGGGAACCTTGAATATCTTAAACCAAATTTCATTTAAGACATAGAATCAATATATCTTGCTCTGGACAAAGGTCTTTGAGGGACTAAATACCGGACCAACATGACAATCACTGGACCAGAAGTCATTGTCCTTTATCTACAAAATAGAAAAGTACAAATCATCCTGAAGAGGAGGATACGTCTGCTGCTTTACAAATGAAATATAAAAGAGTCTGCTGTAATGCAACCCGTCAGCATGCTGGCCTAGTTTTCTTTCTCCATGATCTGTGGGGGTTTCGAGCGCCCTGAGGGGGTCTGATGTGGTCATGTGACTAAATGTATGGGCCTACATGTATTTCCATAGAATGAACAACTCGACATATATGTTTTTGTCTGCTGTCAAAACACAATTGTGTTCAACCTCCGCAGCTGTTTTCACACAATCTGACAAGATAAGACTGGAGTCCAAGTCTCCCCGAGGCAAATTATCTCAATTATTCATATTTCATTTATTCTGTAAAGTGTTCAATTATATATCCTGTAAAATTATCTCCAATGGATCAGGTTTGAATGCTGTTTTCAGTGCCTTCTCCTCAATGCTAGAGATTTCTTTGATTGATATGGTTGGCCATATTAAATCACAATACAATCTATACTGACTGAAATATGTCTGTAACATGAGTATGTTTGTATCAAACGTTGGTATTAATCACATTCTTTATTCGTTTCTTATCAAATAAATGATATATTTAATATGTCCTGGTTTAAATCATTAAACATTTTAACTTTAGACAACATTCTACTTTTATATCAAACAGAAATCCTCGTTTTGCAGTCAAAAATTATTGTTTTTAAAGGAAGAAAAAAAGAGTATTTGATATAAGAAATTATCCTTTTTTATCTCAAGCATGATTTGGTGTTTGTGTTTGATTGACAGCAGGCTGAGCCAACGAAAAAGGAAACAAACGATTGCTGCAATTTACAAACCTCAAAAACATATTCCCAGTTTTGTACATCCTCGATTCCTTTCCTCGCCTCCTCTCCTCGTGTCTTTGTCCCGCCCTCAGGAGAGAGGAGTCGAGGCAACGAGCATTCACCAATGAGACGTCCTCAGAGCCGTCACTTTAAAGCGACTTAAATTAAATATGACCTTTGGAACAGTTCCATCAGCTGTCCATTGCTTCGTTTGTGATCACTGTTGGACGACCATGAGGGTTTTCATAATAACTCATTAAATTAATATACGCAGCGTCTCTACGTCACTCCTCCACATTCCAAATATGGTAACTTCTGTTTATTGGCTGCCAATAAACTTCTGTTGTCTGGCAAAAGAAAACACATGGCGATGACTGTATTCCAAGATGGCGACGGCTAAATCACTGCTTCAAAACATCAGTCCATAAACCAACGGGTGACGCCACAAAGACTACATCCACTTCTCCATCCAGTCTATGGTCACGCCTCTTCCGTACGTCACAGGTGCTGAAAAAGGCTTCTACAAAGGTAGCACCTGTGGTTCCTCGCTTACAGCTCCTCTCGCACCTCCTCACTCCTTGAGATGCGTTTTAGGGATTTGGACGTCGTTCATGATGGAGCGCTGAGATCAGTTTTCCGGGTCACAAACCGGAGGAGGATCGAGGAACGAGGTGACAAAGAGGCACGCAATCAAGAAATGAGAAAGGCAGTGTGTTGTTAGAAAAACAAACACAATACTGACTCACCTAAATGGAATGGTGCCATAATTGAATTGTGTTATTAATTACACTTGTGTTTACCCTGCAGTTGATGTCCAAATAGCTGCTTGGAAAATGGCAAACTGTTGAGTCAGGCCCAACATCTAAACAGAGCAGAAGGACACGAGCAGCTACGCTAACATGCTGGTTAATGAGCTGCAGCTGAGCAGCTCATTAACACTGACGATGACTCTGTTCCATCATGTGATAGCCACGGCAGCGAGCACAATGAGACCAATAAAACGTCTTTAACGTTTTCCTGTGATGTTAAAATGACTTTGACATCAAATCAATGGTATCCTTTTTTAATTTACATGATTAACGGGATCTTGTCAAGAAGAAATGAAGTATTTCCTGAAGACGTGGTGGCCACCTGGAGCATGCAAGTCTGATATTCTCTCTCTTTTAGCTCTGTTTTTGGTCTCCACCACCTCCATGAGGGGAAACATCTGTCTCTTCAGCTGCTAGATGCTTCACCATGTCCACCAGCTAGCTGCTTACAGTGTCTCTGAGCCTTCCTCGTAGCACTTATTGCATTCGTATTAGTTGTTGCACTTACTGTATTCGTATCAGTTGTTGCACTTATTGTATTTGTATTTGTTTACTGCACTTATCCTATTCGTAGTAGTTTGTAGCACTTATTGTATTCGTATTAGTCTGTTGCAATTATTGTTTTCGTAGTAATTTGCCTCTGCACTATACTTTTGCTCTGGTTTATGCTTTAAGATGCTTGTTTAAGAAAGGAGATGCACTTATGACTTCTGGTGACTAGTAGTTCTCTTGAATACCTATGTTGAATACACTTCCTGTAAGTCGCTTTGGATAAAAGCGTCTGCTAAATGCCTGTAATGTAATGTAATGTAATGTATTTAGTGTTGAGCAGTTGGTGTAAAGTGATGATTTGGAGTTTTGTTTTTTTAATCTGAAAACTGCTGACGGCTGAAGAGCGATGATAGAGAACCAAAACAGTAAAGTCATGTGACACAAAGCTAGGAAGAGCTGCTGATTCAGGCCACACTGCTGCAGAATGTTTGCATTATTATTATAAAATAAATATCAATCCCAGTCCCTTGTTATGACATCTTCTATTGCAGATCAATGCTCCTGTGTTGGGGGGGTTTCTTCTTCCTGCAGGTAAACACCAGAAGAAGTGAATCAGCTCCATTATTTAAAGTCTAACCCCTGACCCACATTCAGCATAAACCTCCATCTCCTCAATCTGAGCTCTGATTGGACGCTGGGACCCTTTCGTGAACGCGCCTTCGTGGACGCGCTTAGGCCGTGTTTCCAGGAGACTCTCCCTCGTGCCCGCGCCTCGCCTCCTGTACACTCTCACAGAAAAGCTTCAAAGCTCGTCCCCGCCTCAGAAATCGGGCGTGCCCGCCAGTGGAATGCGCGTACTTGCTGCCCCCCCCTCATCCTTTGCAGCTCATGCACTAATTGGAGTGCAGCACTGATAGATTATCACAAAAATGGAAATACTTGAAGGTTTCTGCGCGTTTCTTTGAAGATATCTGTGTTTATATGAATATGATGAGGATGAGGATGAGGAGGACTCTCACATGATTTCATCCTTTTCTTTCATTTCTTCATGAGGAGGAAAACTCAACAACTTCATCATCTCAGAGCCGACGGGAGAGCAACTCTTTCCTTATTTTTGATTCTATTCTTCTCTGTTTTTTCTTTTATTTCTGCATAAATAATGCATAAATAATACCCTTAAATAAGACGAGGTCCTATTCTATCCAACTTATTTCGTTTGGCTTTCTTTTTTAATTGTTTTATCTGATATATATATATATATATATATGCATTTTTATTGTTTTTAAAGCATGTGTTGGGGGTCTTGATCTGGAGGATTACAGCAGGGTTTTGTGAAGGATCCATCGGAGGCTTATTTATATAAGAAGAGGAGAAGAGTCATGTATGCAGGACGCAAGAGGAGAAAACCAGTCCAGAGAGCGTGAGTTCCCTTATTCATCTTATTGTTTTATTATATTTAAATTAAATTCACTGCAAAATATTGGATGTAAAAGTATATGAACCCGACCCCAGAGAACCTGGATGGGTTCTGCTGTTCTAAATGCATTTACAGAACATTTAAAGAAAACTTCATCTTTAATTCAACATATTCAAGATTTCGTTTTCTCCTGAACACAAATACATGTTGAATGCATCTGCTAGGTGATTATATGTGTTTGTCTTCTATTAAGAGTGTAAATAATAAGCTGGAGGTTTTCTTTCTTTTCTTTAATGCGGATTATTATTACAGGCCTGAGACTGACTGCGGCCTGCTTTTAACCTTCAACACTTCTCTCTGAGGTTTTATTTTATTTATAGAGTTATTGCAAATATACTCCTGCAAATAACTTAAAGAACATATTTTTTGTTCTATTGCATTATTATGTTTTAGTCACTGGGCCATTTTGCTGTCAAAACGCCCTTCAGGTTGTTTTCATCGGTTTAGGATGTGTAATGATTGGTCGTTTCTTAATAAAAACATTTATTTGTTAAGCCTAATATGTTAGAAATCATAATATGGAAAAAAACAGTATTTATTTTGACATTTTCTAAGGCTTTGACTGTAAATCCCAAACGTCTTCGTAAACATTGACATAAACATTTGATTAAATCCTCAGCAGGGATGATGAGATCATCCACATTAATAATAAACAACTTGACTTTATTATAAAGTCTGAGCAGCTGCTGGAAAAGCTTCAAACTGGAGGACAAGATTGACCTGCTGTTTAAAATGAATCCAATAAACTCCATTCTGGTTTTGATCTTCTGATGAAGTCTTTTTTTTTTTTTTTTTACCATAAATAAATCATATCCTGCCAGTGAAACATGTAACAGGCAGTGAGACTGTTTACATTTAATATGCTTTAATCTGGGAGAAATTTGATGTCAGAAACTCATGACAAGGCCTTACACACACACACACACACACACACACACACACACACACACACACACACACACACACACACACACTGGTTGATGTTTTCCCAAATCTGAAGAATTATTGCTTTTCTGCACTTATTATGTTTTACATCAGGGTTTATGTTATTGTTCCATAACACATTAAAATAACAATGATCCCTTATTAATAGACTATAGTGAAAATTCGTCATCTCAACTTTTGAGATCTTCATACTATGAAAACAAATTGACCAAGGTTTGACTTTTCTGAATTTTGAATGGATGAAATAAGAATAACTTTGTACCCTGGCTTATTATGATATAATTGGTATGATTTCATGACATCTTATAGACTGGATGCAATGAAAATGTATAAAATCAGTGGATTGATTATGATAAATAACAGTATACATGCACAAACATGCAGGTCAAACACTGACATCATCCCTGACGTACAGTATAAACAGATGTCCATGTGTCAGTGTGCATGAGTTAAAGGAACACATGACCTGCACACTACTGTCAACTCACATTGCTGCCATATTGCTGATGTTTGCGAACAAAAGACAGCAACTACATATAACTTGTTAATATTTTCCGATTCTGTTAAATGCTTTCTTACATTAGTAATGTTTGTGAACAGCAAACAAAATAAAATGCATTTTATTCAATAGAGAAACAGAACATGCTTAAATTATGTGTGAATGTATTTGTTTTTAATATGGCCAAAATTGTGATTTGGCCCTTATTGTCTTTATTAAATGAAGCTATCAACACATTAAGTATCATCCTTTAATAACATTTTATTTATTCTGGTGCATTGTTAATATTTAGGCTGCTGTTATTAACGCCTTTTACACTTTTACGTTGCAACTTGTCATTTATTACTTTTTTATAATAGTCTTTGTGTTGCTGCAAAACCTGATTTTTAAATAACGACTTATCTTATCTTTTAACACAAATTGACTGGGAAGCATCTGCGTGTTCCCATGACGATGAGTAAAAAAAGAGTGTGTTGACTGTGTGAACCAGTGGAGGCCAACCTCTTTGGCTTGTGACCCATTAAAACCATCCATGATTACAAGCTCCCCTCTGTTTATACAGTATGTGAACATTATGTATGAGCTGTTCCACTGAGGAACGTGTTGAAACACTTCGTACAGGCCCGAGGAGGGAAAGCTGTTTACTATTAAAGACAGACAGAAAACGGTAAATCTAAATTTGTGCAGCAGAAATGTGTTTTTTCTTATTATTTTTAATCTTGTCAATTGAAATCCCTGTTAGCACTTATGGCTCCAGTCTCACTTTTTTAACATCGTCCAAAAAATAATTTAAACCATCATGGAGTCAGTGTAAAATGTAGGAAATACATTTTTCCTTTTACTTTGTTATTGTCATATCGTAGTTTCTACATAAAAATACACAATTCAAACGAAATAAATAAAAGACTGTTTTTCTATTGATTGAAAAAATGTGGCATTAGTAGTTTTAATAATATAATATAAGTTGAATATGGATAGCGTTAAGAAGTTAAACAGGTCAGAATCCCTTCTATAATATTTATTTAATAATGGTTTGAAAACCATTTGTTTTCTTCAAACAACTGTATTAATTCAAGTTTTCTCACCAAAAACAGTGATGCTTACTTTCTGTTTGGCCTACAAAAATACAACATCCTTGTAGAACTCTATATGAATTAAGATTCTTCTTCTGCGGTGCCTGTTCCTCCCCATTAAAAAAAATATATTATATTTGTAACTGCACCCCCAAAAATTCAGTATAGTCTACTTAAAATGACGTTCCCATATACAACAAAACTGTACGGTCAATAACGTTTCAAGGGAAATGTATTTTCTCAAGCAACCTTTTTGCTTATGACGCAGGCCTATCACAAATAGCTTTCTAGTCGGAGTAGTGAACTGAGTTTTTTGTGAAGATGGGAGTTTATTTTGAAAATACCCTATGCACGAGCAAGAAATTGACACGTTTGTAGCAAAACACACAAAAAAATGAAGTGTAACTTTTCATTAGATATCATTCAAACCACTGCATGGTTGTTCTAATCATAGTCTGCAGACGTTCACATAGGGAGATATCAGGGTTGGAGTAATGGGTTGTCACAGGACTTTCACTCAGGAGGCCGCTGTTCATGTCCTCTGCAAAACAGTACGTCACTTAAATATCATAACACACATATAGTTACTTAAAGCCAAACCATGATGTTTAAACTTAACCAAATAGTTTTATAGCCTTAACCAAAAATGTGTTTTGTTTTGTTTTGGTTAACAACGTTGACCATGTGTTTAAAACTAAAACCGTAACCATAGAGACAATATTTTTGCCTCTAAACGTATCTGAGAATGCATTTAGCTGTGTGGGAACCAACAAAGAATTATTGCTTTTCTGCACTTATTATGCTTTACATCAGGGTTTATGTTATTGTTCCATAAAACATGAAAATAACAATGATCCCTTATTAATAGACTATAGTGAAAATTCGTCATCTCAACTTTTGAGATCTTCATACTATGAAAACAAATTGACGTTGAAGGTTTGATTTTTCTGAATTTTGAATGGATGAAATAAGAATTTTCAAAGAAATGACTTTTGCGGGAGAAATTGTTGCAAAATTTGTTGTTTTGAAACCAAAATCTTCCTAAAATGAAAGCAAGGAACCCAAAGAGAAACAACAGTTGGTTTGGGGTTCTCTGGGCGAGTTTATTGTGACCTCCTTCTCCATTTTTTTTAAAAAATGTCTGTCAGGGTGAAGCAGGCACCGACTGAAGGGGCCAAGTCCAACCCGTCCAAACGGCATCGAGACCGGTTGAACGGGGAGCTGGAGCGTTTGGCCAGCCTGCTGCCGTTCCCCGAGGAGGTCACCGCCAGTCTGGACAAACTCTCCATCCTCCGCCTGAGTGTCAGCTACCTGCGGGCCAAGAACTTCTTCTCTGGTAAACATACTAAGTCTTTATTGCTCTGCGTATAACAGGAGGTGTTGTTCTGTGTGGTGACGGACCTGGAGTGCTGCTCTTCCATCACATCTAACATCATGCAGTTGAGTCCTTTTACATAAGAGCAGTCACATGGATGCATTGATCGAGTCTGCCTCATAAACCTGTTTCCAATTAGTGGGACAGTTTTGGGAAATCGCCATGAAACTCTGAGAAGATCAATATCAAATTAATGAGCTACTGTATGTGTCCAGCACACAGAGAGAGGTCTGCAATGTGTTTAGCCTAGCTTAGCACAAAGACTGAGAGCAGGGGGAAACTGCTAGCCGCATTTTCTGGTGATCCCACAGTTGTCTTATTTCATCTTAATGAACGTTGTCACAGTTTATGGTTAACAGCAGTGGGAGCTCTTTCTAGAACATAGGACAGATTTGAAGTCCAGTCCCGATGGAGAAAGTCAGTTTAGCCAGAGGTTATGGGTTTTGTTCCAGAAGTAAAAAAACATCTCAAATAAAGCAATGCATGGACATTTAGCCTATAACAGTCAGACTGTAATCAACATTTTGCACAAGCCCAAGATTAATTATTGAGGGTTAAATACAGGCAGTAGCATTTGGTTCTGAAAAGTAAAGACAATGCTGAAGTGCCTTCAACTTGCATTCTCTCCTCTGTCCATCAGGGGGCGACTCCTCTGGTTGTATAGAAGTCTATGAGAAAATGACTCTACTTCTCTCTTGATTTATTCCCTCAGTAAACATTGTAAACATGAGTTTATGGTCTCAATCTCTAGTTTCAAGTCTTCTTCAATACAGCATGATGTTCATTTAGTAAATGATGCTCCATTTAGAGTCAAACAGACCATAAAGCAGGGGATGCTTTAGGGCGGGGCTACACACTGATTGACAGGTTGTTGTCCAGTCTGGGAGTTGTCCGTGTTTTTGACTTACAACTTTAACCCTTTCACAATGTGTTTTCACATCATTTAAGTATAGTCAGTGTCGTACATAGCTCCACCCTCTGTGTCATTTCTGGTTGCAAAAAAACAAGATGGCTTCAATACCGTAGTCCACAAACCAATGGTGATGTAACAGGAAGGGCTGGACACACAAAGACTAACAATGCCAATAGCAAGAGCTGCAATACACCTGGAACACCTTTTGCTTTTTCAGAAAGACAAGTGAAAGAACCTTTTAATGAGAGAATGCATTGAGTCAAATACTGTTTTAACCCTGAATTAAACACCAGCTGACTCTTGGATGGATTGGTGGATAAAACAATGTGCAAATAAGACAGTTTCCCCTTTTCTTTGCCTTCAAAACAGCCCAAACCCGAACCAATCTCCAAACTGAACTTTGTACTGAAGATCTCCCCCCAAACAACTGCTCTTTTTAAGCAACATTGATGCTATAAATCCCAGCAGCTCTTTAGCATCTCTGGCAGAGTTGTATGTTTTGAATGAAGCTGCTGCTCGTAAATGCCCACAGTTAGTGTTTTGGTCCCTCCGACCATTATGAGAATGTCACAACAGCCGAGCTGCTCGCTCCGTATTTGCGCTGGATGCGTTTCCCCCACATCTCACGGCTCATCTCATCAAACCAGAGATGTGGCGACCACCACGGCAACAGAAAGAGCAACCAGCCACCGCCTTATGGAGATGATTTCATCCGCGAGAAGGGCCCTCAATATTTCATCGAGACCCATGTCTGTGCATGTGTGTGTGTGTGTGTGTGCAGCATCACATATTCCAGGATGAGGAGATGGCGCTCTGCATGGCGTCCATTAAAAACCGGACGCGGTAGCATGGAGAAGAGAGAGTTGCACGTGTACGGCCGTCTCGGCTATGCAGAGTGAAGACATTGTTATTTTAGGCGGTGATCTTTCATGGAGAATGCTGCATTGCGGCCGTCGGATGCTCTTGGAGCATGAATAATTGAGAGAAACCCCGGAGTTTAAAAAATGTATGAAATGGAGGCAGAGCAGTGTTTGTTTAAGGCAGCAGCTTATTTCGAGATGGCAGTTTGGGGTGAGACGGACAGGATACAGCGCCGGTGAGACCGGGGCGGGTTTAGCAAACGCATTTCATATTTCTATTTGTGTGTGTGTGGTTGTTTGGTTCATATATTGTGTTTATGTAAAGGCTTTTGATGCCCTAAAGAAATAAAAAATGAAGCCCACTTTCCATTTATTTACCATATTTTTTGAGCTTTCAGTAAAAAGTTATGAATCGCTCTCCCATTCAATAAAGAATCGTTCTCCGGCTCCTCGTCCTGTCAGAGTAAATTATTGATAACGTATTTCACCACCAATAGGTCAAAGTTTAGCCGATAGACAGGCCCTCTTCTCTAACTGCATTAGCCTACTTCCTGGACGGTCTCTAAGTAATTAACGAGCTCAGGGCTCCTTACATTAAGGAAGCAGCTCCACCGAGGGGAAAAGCTCTGCGGACCCCTGGGGGGGCCCTGATGCTCCGGAGGGCCGTGTCTGCGGTCGGCCATTGTTGCTGCATGTAAACGGCGCATAACATATTGGGTGGTCTGCAGAGCGATGACTTGTAGCTCCAGTACGCTCTGGGAACGCGGCCATTGCTTCAACTCTCGGCTCCGATTGGACGGTTAGAAGAACAGTGACATTAAAGGAGGCTCTTATGAATGCAGCAGTAAAATGCATTAGAATCTCTTATGGTTTATTTGTTTGTGTTGTTATTTGTTGGGCCCTAATGCTCATGGCTGTGCGTGTGGCCGAACTGGTCGTAGGAGTCGAACAAAAGCCCCGGTTAATCTGGCTGACGCGTATTATCCAGCCCAGCTGCCATCTTTGTTATTGTCAGGAGCTCCAAAGGGCTCGTCCCCCTCAGCCAGTCTGAGGAGAGGGGCGTTAACTCTCTTAAAACCGATCACGCTGGGATATCACCCCACTCTGTGGTGTGAGGCGGCCTCTCTCAGCCGTAAGAACCATCTTCACAGCTGCTGTCTGCCTTTTGGATCACTGGAGTGGACGAGTGGATGTGGAAATTATGTTCAGGGCTCAACACCAAGTTTTAAAGGTGGTTGCTATAGGCCCGCAACAACAGCTTGTAGTTGCTGAAACTTAAAATACAGTTGCCAACTTTTTCGATTTTGAATAATTGAACACAATGCAGTTATTCGACAGCTTAATATAGAACATTTAACATGAAAGAACAAAGCTTTATTGCAGTAACTTAATTAACATTTTTTGCAGCATTCCTTGATCTGATACTTTACATAATTTGTATCCTTAGTTGATAGTTTGGGTCTTTTGAAGTGGGGATGTATGAGGTGCTCCTCCACAGTTAGTGTACCTAAAGATGATGAAACACTTGGAGAAACAGACGAGTTACTGTATGCTGTTGACCGGTTTGTAAGCAAAACAAACGGCAATATTGGATTAAGTGGACGCTAAATTTAGATTATTGTTTTCAAATTGACTTTGCCATGAAACATTCCTTTGCTACAGGGAACTGAGGCCGATATATCCATCTATGCCCTCGTCAAAGCCACCAGACTCCACTGGAAAAAATGTTTATTTAACGAGAGATCTAAAAGAGCATCGAGCGCCTTTTATTCCCCCGTCATGCTACATTATAGCATCAGAATGGGGGCAATAAATATTTAAAATGTATATTAATGTTGGCGTGAACATTTCGTGGCTTTCCCTTTTTTTTAAATGTTAAACCTTGATGCCAAATTAAATGAATTATTTTGTGTCCTTGGAGGTGCTGGGATCCACTGTTGATGCGTTTTCTTCTACTGTGTCATGTGCGAACTGTCAACATCCTGCAAGATTTACACTTTGTCTGAAAGCTTTACACCACCCGGCTGGTGTTCTGCCCTGAAAGGCCACATGCAGCGTTTCCAGCCCTGTCAGTGTTGTCACAGTTAATTTGGTGTGGAGAATCACTGATATGCTTGTTAGTACATGTTTGCTCTCTGCTCTTTATCCAGTGTGGGCTGAATTTTCCACTCACTTTGTTAAACACTGCTCTACTCCAGAGAGACTAACTAGTGTTCAGATTGAAGTAGATTTCCTACTTACTTCCCTCTAGTGCCACATTTGAGCTCCGGTTTTCTACTTAGCATTATTTAGTTCCATGAAGAAACTTAAAAACTAAACATATAGATTTGTACATTCATGTCCTGCAGAGGCTAAACTTTTTATGTCTTCTAGTTGCATTTGCAGGTTGATTGCTGGTAAGGTCCAATACACATGATATACCTAGACGTCTGATACTGAATCACAAAGGCACCTTTTTAGTGTCTGTATGAGACGCATCCCAACTCAATGTAAACCCATCAGCGTCCATATTAGACGGTTAGAGCAACTGACGTAGTATAAAAAGCAAGAAAGTCCATAAAGAACTGGGGGAGTGGCTTATTTTACCTTAGTTTTGTTACGTAAGTTAATTGATAGTTACAGCAGATGAGTTGGTTAATCTCCACAGTGAGGATGGTTACGTGTTTACGGAGGAGAAAACCCTGACAGCTTCCTGGATGACACAACTAGGGTTTCCTGGAAGAGTCACCATTACAGCAGTCAAACCTCTTGGTTGTCCCTTTTCCTTTTCCTTCTTCTTCTTCTTCTTCTTCTTCTTCTTCTTCTTCTTCTTCTTCTTCTACTTCTTCTTCTTCTTCTTTCTTTGAAGGCAGGCTGCAAGAAACAAACCTACCATCACGTTTGCTGTTAAATTCATGTCAGATGGTCCTGATGGTGCTCAGAGCTTTAGATGACACTGTAGTAGGAACATCTCTGTTTAAACCTGACATGGTACACGATGTGAAATTATGATTAATCCTTTGTTTTTCTCATAGTCTGTTGTTAAAGAGAACTCAGATACACTCTATATTGTAAATATAGGAGGAGATTAGAATAAATAATCCCTGTGACTGCAAAGAGATTCACTGTGCTGTGGTTCGTGGTTGGCTGTCTGTAACACTGCAGGTTAGAGTGGGAATGCTTGAAAAGTGTAAAAAATATTCTGGTTCTCAGGTGTACAACTTTTTTAATGATTTCCACGAGTGTTTGATGTCAACATACAGCACAATGTTGTATTGTTTAGCTGCTTTGTCTATTTACGTCTGTAGTTTTCTCCAAAATTCACCAAAAGTTACCATTAGATAATGCCTCATTTGCATATCTAAACACAACATTTCAGAAACCTTGTAATGCAAAAAAAAATTGTCTTAATGTCAGTAATCAACTGTTGAAGTTTCATGTTGATATCTATTAGTTTATTTTTTTACCCTATTCACCTGTAGTGTCTTCAACATGTATGTAATTTAACTAAACATATCTTTAAAGGACGTTTTCTCTAAATTAGTTTTTTCTCAGACTCTGATCCATAAATCTCCACTTCAGTAGCTCTTACATACACCAAACTTTACAGCTTCATTCCTCTCTATATTCTGAAGGTTTCTACAGAGGGCTTTGTTCATATATAGCCTGATTAATACAACATTGTGTGACTAAAAACATGGTGGAAATAGAGTGGTAAAAAGAGATTCACCCCTTAAGGTTGCACTAATATTTGTATATGGTTCAAATATGTGTTTGTTTAAGATGTGAATAATATAGAGATCCTCTATCGACAGTGAGGCTCTTCTCATTCTTTTGTTTTGCCCTTTCAGTAGCACTAGAGGGGATATTAATTTTTCACAGGTTTCCAGAAGGTAGACCTTTTATCTCTCTTCCACTAATAGAGTTGGCAAACATGGAACCGTACACATCACACGCATCTCCCGCTGGATCAGGACATGAATATAGAAAAATGAATTATGTAAAACACTATTCTGATCCTGGTAGACTGTGGCTTTGTTGCGTACGCTCAGCGTGCACACTGCAGATTGATTTAATATAAACTATATTAGAGTAGAATGCTGCATCTTTTGTCACATGTAAGATGTTTTATTGGCAAAGAAAGTGATCAACTCGAAACATTTCTTCTGCAGAACGTGTTGCCTCAGAGAAAACGAGGCCAAATATCTGTTTTAATGAAGTTAATGTGCATACATCGCTGCCTGTGACACGGCACGCACAGAGTTGGCACACAGCTGGAAATATCTGCAGTCTGACAGCGTTTCTATAGCACGCCGCCGCCGCCGCCAACGCTGCTGCTCCACCATTGGTTATGTAAGCTGCTGTAAAAGTCTTGTGACATGTCATGAAACCTCCAACTCTGTTTGGGTCTGAACGAGGGCGATGATTTGTTATTCGAAAAAAAAAAAAAAAAGAGCCGTTTCCCCCCTCCCCCTCCTTCCTGTAGGTCATCTATGTGCACACAAACGAAAGGCAGAGCTATGTGGGTTAGATGAGCAGCAGCGGGTCATCGCTTCATGACAACCCTTCCTCCTCCCTCCTCCCTCCCTCCGCCCATCCTTTCCTCCGCCCTTCCCCTACAGGGCTTAACCCCCATCCCCCATCCCCGCTGATCACGATACGGCACAGCGAGGAATGCAGGCCACCAAAAGGGGAAAATAAATCTGGTAATCAGTAGTGACCCCGCCCCCAAATCCCATCACTCCTCACCTCCTCCTCCTCCTCCTCACCTCCTCCCACCTATCCGGATTCGCCTCCCATAAGCAAATATGCAACCATGTGATGGAGAAACCTCGGGAGACACGAACGCAGCACAGGGTGCGTGCTTTCCCCTCCTGCATTAGTGACCGCGTGTTCATTTTCAGCCTCTATGTGTGTGTGTGTGTGTGTGTGTGTGTGTGTGTGATTGTATGTGTGTGTGTTGCGTGCATCCATGTGTACGTTAGTGGATGTGGGGGCGGTTTGTGTGCATCGCGTGTTCATTTACTGCAGTGTTTGGGGGGGTGAAGGAGTTGAAACGTTCTATATTTACTCCCTGCCATTCACACTCTGGTAGAATAATTAACACACAAACACACACAGGCTCGCACACAAAGCGCACGGTGTGTACATGCTGACACACACACACACACACACACACACACACACACACACACACACACACACACACACACACACACACACACACACACACACACACACACACACTCATTGGGCTGCCCTCTGTCCTGCACAGCGAGGAAATTGATTTGCTGATTATTTTTAATTATTAGTGTCAATCTGCAAAATAACTAAGTTATCAGGTAAGTACAGTGGAGTAGAAGTATATATACTCAAGTACACTACAAATACTTCAAAATTGTAGTAAAGCACAGTACTTTAGTGAATGTACTTACTGAACAAACAAAGGCAGCAGCTCAAAGTGTTCTCCAATGTTCTGCAAACAACACCTCAAAACATATTTTGACATAACAACCTGGTAAATACGGTTCTATTCTGGTTGTGTGAAACAACAACACACAAACACACAAACCGATGCCCGTTGTCACAGCTGATCTTCACCCGGAGTTCTTCCTCTACGGCGTCACCATCCTGACCTGCACTTCCTGTTTAGCTGCCAACATGTTCCAGATTAACACCTGAGCTGAGCAGACAGTTTAAAAAGTGTGTTACAGTGACTTTAGACTTTGTTGTGACAGAGTGAAGCTGAAAGAAGCCCGTGGAAAAACAAACACCATTGCATGATGTACTGTCACGTGTCGGTTTTTGTTTTTTTATCAGTCCAACTCACTCCAAAAGATGATAATGAAATGCAAATAATAAAAAAATTAAAAGGCAAAAAATGCCAATGTTCATGGTCAGGATACAACGTTTCCCGTGCAGCAAACAAAAGCGACACTTTTTCCTTCACATTTTTTTCTTTCACTTTCTTTTCACCAACGACAGACCTGCAGATAGCAGTGTTCATCCAACCAGGTCAAGAGTTTGTCGTTTTATTTTAGTAGAGAGAATAACCGTTGATGTTTTTATTTTTTATTGTACAGCCTACTTGATTTGTTTGATGTGTTAATGCATTTTGAGAAAGTTAAATAAACCTACAGTACATCCTAGAAAGTAAAGCATTCAAACTCTGCAAGTGCATTTCAGGATCGAGTCATATCGAAGTAGGAGAAACCTAAAAAGTGAGGCTATAAACATGACCTACTGTACATGTGAAAGTCAGCAGTAATGTGGAGGAGAACCCAAACCCACTAGACAGAGCAGTAAACATACTCTGTAGGAGAGATGAAGTGTGATGTTTTTTGCCACAAATAACTGACGGCGTTCTGGACCGTGAAAGTAAAAGTAATTCTGGCACGGGTCCAAAATAAACTGCAGCTCCACCACTACATAACCAGTATATAATGGGCCATGTGGGAGGGGGCGTGTCCTCTTATCGTCAGCATTAACAGTGGCTGAGGATGTCCAACGCCATGGGTCGTCCCCCCCGGCCCCCCTACAGTTTTAATACGCGGGATTAATGCCGTCCAAATATAGCTCTGATTCAGACTCCTGCTATTGTTGTCCCATGTGACCAGAAACACAATATGTGATATAAACAAATGAGTTCATTCTGATACGTTAGTGACTGATCAGTAAGCAGAGGGTTAAATCTATATAATGTATTCTTTTTGTTTTGAATTTGATAAGGTGTATAAAGAAAGATATTCCATACTAGCTTAACTGTGAAGCTTACTAAAGTCTGCGTCTGTCTAAAAACAATTAAAGAGAAAGTGTCCCTCGGTGTTGGCGTTAAGTAACACTTTATCCCAGATCTGTCCTGTGATTGTCTCCTTTTGGCAGTTGTGTGTTGTGTGTTGTGTGTGTGTGTGTGTGTGTGTGTGTGTGTGTGTGTGTGTGTGTGTGTGTGTGTGTGTGTGTGTGTGTGTGTGCACGGCGACCTGTAACACACTCTGGAAAGACGCCAGGTCGACATGTAAGGATGGGACAAGCACAGAACATCCTCGCTAATCCTGTTGTAAATAGCGTTATGGGACAAATTGAAAATGGCCAAAATATTTGATAAATGTTTTGTAGTTTTTTGGGTCTCAGCTCTTCCAGCAGAGTGAAAAGCCCCCCCATGTGAGATAAACCCCCACAGGAGGTCTGGCTCTCCGTGGAGCCGCGTCGGTAAGCTTTTATGCCGGAGGCCCCGTGATGAAGGCCGGGACCGGAGCCAAGCTGGCCTCTGGGTCACGGTACCAGGACAAGTGGACTTCGTTTTAGTTTTGCAGATCTGTGCCGTTCTGAAACTGTGTCTCCAAAAAAACCATTTATAATCTAGGAGGAAACTAAATTCCTGTCTGGATTAAGTCTGGATTTGATCCAGTGCAACATTCTACTGGGGTGATAAACTTTGTTAAAGGGTAACTTCAGTATTTTTCATGTCTTCTAACATTTATTTCTCTATTGGTCCAGTATTGAAGGAGAGAGCTGCAGCAGTGAAACAGGCTGCAATGTAAGCGTTTACAACTCCTCAACGTCAATGTACTTCCAATGAAAGTGGCTCAGAATGTTTTAAGAAGAGTTTGACAACATTAAGGAAAGAAACGTAGAGATAATTAAAACCTTTTCTTTACGTTCTCACTAGAACCGGTCTGTCTCGCTCTGGGAAGTCTTGTTCTGAAGTCTTGCATCACATCCACATTGTGGAAATCAGCTAAATATCTTCTAGATAACCCTAAACTAGGCTTTCTGTACTTCCAACAAAACAAACTGCCAACAACATGAAGTCACACGGACGTCAGATATTTCAGAGCCGTGTGCAGAGAGGCAATCCCAGCTGTGTGGGTTGAAGGACAAACCACACTTCATAACATAAATTGAAGAACGCTTGCGGTGATTGACTGTGAGCAAAACCATAAAGCATAAATAATACTTGTTTCAGTCAGTACCATACAAGTATGTAGTACCAATACCCAGGCCAAGGCTCCAGTGACCACAAACATTTCAATTTGCAAAAGACCAGATGTGTGTTTGTTGTTTTTAACCGGCCGGAGGAAGCAATGCATTTCCCATGCTTAGTCTAGCGGAATCTAAAAGAAAAAGAAGAAGAATCAAAGCAAAACAGACTGATCAAAGATGGTTGAGAAACACTTAATATATCTAAATTTGGCTTTGCAAAAATTTGCGATGTCGTGGACAAAGCCAGCTTCAGAGATTTGAGACTGGTTTCATCAGGTTGTGGAGGTTGTGGAGGTTGTGGAGGTTGTGGAGGCTGACCTGCTCGTGTCATATTCTGTGTTTGTTGTACTTTGTTTGTTGTGCAGTCACTCCGGTGCTCCATTATGCAAAGATAAGCATGTTTGGGAAAGCCAAGCTGTTCTACTCAGCTCACTGGAAAAGCCTCTGGGAGATTGCCCGTGCACTATTATGCCACATGTGTGTGTGTGTGTGGTGGCAGTGGGAAATGTAAATGTTTCATAATGTACACTTGTGTCCGCTGAAGCTTGATAACCAGATCTGCTCTTTGTCCTCCTCCTGGCCGATCAGGAGGCTTTGTGTTGGCCCAGTTCTTCTGGCTGGATTACGGCGGCGCTGCTGCGTACCTGAACATTCTGATGTGTAGACTACCAAACACACACACACACACACACACACACACACACACACACACACACACACACACACACACACACACACACACACACACACACACACTGACACTGACAGAGGAAACACAGGTGCACGGAGAGAACCATGCATATTAGGGCAATGATTATTATAGGATCTTAAAATGATAACCTTTGTCTTCTTGTTATAAGGAAACAATTATCAAAATAACCTCAGTTTTCTAGTTATTGTGAAATTATAATCACAATAACCTTTATTTCACGTTATTAAGAAACAATTATCAAAATAACCTCGGTTTTTTTCTCGTTATAAGGAAATAATTATCGCAATAACCTTTGTTTTCTTGTTGTTAGGAGAATTTGTATAAATAATCTTTGTTTTCTTGTTTTTAGGAAACAGTTATCACAATAAACTTTGTTTTCTAATTATTGTGAAATTAATATAACAATAAGTTTTTTGAGTTTTTAAAAAATTTGTATATATATTTTCATATAATCAAAATACAATAACCTTTGTTTTCTAGATATTACAAAACACTTTGATCTCAACTTTAACCACTGATGATGTAACATGTATAATCGTCACTGTCAGAGATTTATCCATTAAAGCTGCAGCTGTAACCAAACTGAATATCTCGTAATGTTTTAGTGATTGATGGAGAGACAAATTACAGACGAGATGATCTGATGAGAGACTCATAATGTGTCTGTTTGTCTGCGGCAGGAACACTTAGTTAGATTACACATGAATCAATGTCTGGCAGAAAGCAATTCATATATTTATCACAAATGTGAAAAAAGTTTGTAATGTCATGATCATTAAATAACATTTTAGTGATTTTGTAAACAAGGATGAATTCCTTTGGGATCACAAGTAAATAAAACATTAAAATACTTCTCTTTGACCTCTCCAGGCTTCCATACAAAAGTAACATACACATAATGCAACTTTGAATTATTACATTTGAGACATTCAATTTAGCTGTAGTTTCTTTTGTTTTTGTTATACTTTTTATTTTTGGACATTATAGATGTCCTCTGGAATCTGTGTGTTTCATATGGTAGTAACATGTAGTATGAAAGGTACTGACAATGTACTTTTGGCGGTTAGTTTATCGAAACAAGTAATATACTCCAACGTATTGTTGCATGCTTGAATACACATGAGTTCATCAAACAAACAGTAACAGTAACAAATAACAACTTTTTTGACATTAAATTATTTGTTTCCCTTTGTTACTTTTAAGAATTGTTTTTGTTAAGTATTTGCGCTGCAAGGTAGGCCGACTGCAGTTTCCCAGAGCCAAACGTTAAGCCTTCAGATGACTTGTTTAATCCGACCAACAGTGCAAAACTCTATTACGAATGCAATATTTATAGAACAGAAAAGCTGCATATTCTCAAATTTAAGAAGATTGAAGATTATATTTTTTGCTTGATAAATGACAAATCAAAATGGTTAATTGACTCAAGTTTCAACACAAGTTTGCATTTGTCCTTTTTCATAAGTGACAACTCATCGTGGAGACAGACAGCAAACAAAGGGAGTTAATAAACTGGCGACATATCTAACATATGTGATGCATTGCCCCACAGCTTCACCAACACGTTAGATTAAGTCCCACATTGTCCCCTGAAGAGTGGACCCAAGGTGTCTGTATGGGAATAAGGTCAGGGGTGTCGGACCAAAGCCGGGCCTCGTGTGAAGGTACGAGCCCCGTCACAAAGCCCATATGCTATCCAGTGTCCGCCCCTCAGATGGACTCCTTGTTAACCCCCTTTATTTGCAGACAACAAAAGATCTGGCCAGAACCCAGTCACCCAATCATGTCAGACATCACCCTCAGGGTCAAGGGTCATCGCGGGTCGCGGCACGGTGCTCCCGCCGGGGTCAGAGATTAATGTGGCTGACCACTGCTCTCTTTCTCATGACATCACCGCCACTCATCGTCTCACGTTATAGAAATGATAAATTAGTCTGGTGAGATCAGGTGCAACTAGCAATTTATTTGATATTCATGAATCAGCTGATCATCTATTGTCAGCTATGTGTCCGACCAACTGCCAAATATTCAAAGAGGTAGACTCAAAGAAGAGCAGAAAATCTTCATACTGGAGAAACAATCAGTCATTTGGATTGTCATTCAAGTCATCGATAATTGGGACATTTATTGCAAAAGTAACAAATAAATGATTGTCATATAAGTCTAAACATCCTCTACAAAACCAATAAAACAAAAGCACCAAAGAGTGGACATAACTCAGCTGCAAGTAATCCAAAATTTAATGCTGTGAGTTGGCTGAATATGCTTATTAGAACAGTCCTATTTTTGATATTGTGACAAATCTTTGGCTGATTTATATTTAGAGGAAACGTTTGGAATAAATAAACGTAGCACTTCATTTTCTCAAACTTTAACAAAGACTGATTTATGATTATTCCTCATACTTAGATACTGTTTACTCGTGATCATTACTTCAATATCTCACTTCATCACAGTTTTTAGTCTGCGATACACTGGCTGATAGTTTGCACATCATGTCAGATCGAGTGTTTTTTTGTTGCAGGGTCTTTTATATTCGAAGTGTGGAGATATGAATGACCTAAAGTTACCCCGAGGAATGTTTATGATCAACATTTCTTACCAAACAGCAATGTGTGTATCATTGTGGCTCTAACAAGTAGTTTGAAACCTACATTGTTTATATTTACAGTCTTCTTCTACTCTTTATCGTCATTATCGTGAAATCTTGTACAATTAAGCACCTTTTTTCCGACGTTCAGGGATCTGTTCCAAGAAAAGTTTTTCCTGCCTTATCTGGAATCCCCTTAAACCTGGACTGATGTAACTGTCCAGAGTGTTCTCAAAGTTCTCCAGATAACTCTGTTAACCTGCCTCTTGGAACAGATCCAGGCTTTGTCAGGAACAGAATCTTTATTGTGACCAATTAAAATTAAGAAATCAGGCATTTAGAGAAGACATTATTTTCCTAACAAAGCCAGAACGAGAGAAGTTCTCTGTCTTGTGACTATAGAATTTATCTCTCTTACTCATCTGAGTTGAGGTAAGAATGTTCTAAAAATATTATTTTAGATTATCTAAGGTTTGCATTTGCATCCTTAAAATGCATGCTGGGACAGAAAAAACACAAAGAGCTGCTGCTGAAGATTACTCTGCAGTGCTGCTAGTGGTCAAAGACTCACCTTTATAACTGGGTAAAGGAAGGGAGTCAGAGTTTAGAGTACATCAAGAGAAATAATAATGTGCAATGTTTTTGTTTTTGCTTTTTGATGTCATTGTAATATTTTCTAATTTTGGTAAAGTTGCAAACAAGAGAATTTCAAAAACGTCTGAACTAAAAATAAGTCTAAAAATCTCTCTTAATTGAAGTAGGTGCACACATTATTATTATTTTAGAAAGTTTACCAGGTCACATAATTGTCTTTTGATGCTTCAAAATGCAAGATAACACTACTCACATATCCAAATGGACACCACTTTGTCTACAAATATTTCACCCACCAGCCTGCGAACCGTTTCACACGCCTAAAGCACCAGAGCTCAGTGGAAGAAGAAAAAAAACAAAAAAAAACACTATGATGTCACTCTGGGAAAAAGGAGAATCCCATTAGGATGGGAACAGCTGGGGCCACCAGCCAATGAGCGACTGGGAGGGGGAGGAGCAGGGGGAGTGGAGAGAGTGGAGAGAGTGGAGAGAGTGGAGCTGTTGGTGGAGAGAGTGGAGAGAGTGGAGCTGTTGGTGGAGAGAGTGGAGCTGTTGGTGGAGAGAGTGGAGCTTTGGGTGGAGAGAGTGGAGCTGTTGGTGGAGAGAGTGTCGCCTGAAGGACCTGTCGCCTCGTTGAGCGTGGCAACAACTCATTTCTACGAAAGACAGAAAGCTTTTAATCTCCAACAGCTCGGTTCTCTCATCAATTTGTTTCGAAAATAAAATAAATAAATAAAAGTTTTGTCTAAATCCATCCATCCATCCATTTCCTCCGCTTATCCGGGGCCGGGTCGCGGGGGCAGCAAGCTAAGGAGTGTCCTCCAGACGTCCTAAATTTGCAAAATATCTGACTTATTCTGTCCTTAATTTAATTAATTCATTTATTATTTAGATCATATTTCCTTTGTTTTCTTGGATCTCATTTGCTGTATGTTTAAAAAATAATAATCACTGACAAATCTACCAATTTTTTTTACTTGAAATATATTTTTTATCTTTTCTTCTGATCTCAATAAAACTCAATTGGTAGAACATGTATAAAGTGATAAGTCATCCCTTTATTACAAACGGGGCTTGCACATTTCATAAAGGTGACAAGATGCAATAATGAGTATAAAGCAACAAGTAAATGTTTTTTTTAAATAATGAACAATGCATGAACAAATATTGAAAAAACAGTTGCAAAACTCCAATTAGAAAAATCTAAATTTTGACTTATTTTGCATTTGGGATAGGTAGTGTTGCATAACACTAATTACAGATATAGATCATATAAATAAATCGGTTGTATGTAACCATGTGTCATGCTTTTTAAAGGGGGTCGGTGGTCTCCAGGAACCCCAATCAGAGCTTTTGGGTTTAGAGAAAGGTTTTGGTTTTGGATGCCTGCAAGCAATTATTTTCATCTGTGATTAATCTGCTGATTATTCTCTTGATTAGTTGATTGTTTTGGTCTAAAATAATGTCATAATTGCACGTCTTGAAATGACAGTTGGTTCAGCCAACAGTTGAAACCCCAAAGATGTTGAGTTTACTGGCAGAAAAATAGCAAAAACTCACTTAATACAGAATTGAAAAGAGATAAAAAATGATTCATTTGTGGGAAATAGTTGCAGCTTCACTTTAAAAACATTTGTTTCAGTGTTGAGGATGTCAAAGACTAATTTATTCACTTCAGTCGGTACATATCAAACTGTACATGCAGTCTGCACAGCTTTAGGAGACCGAAACAACAACAAGAGATTAGTTTTTTCTGTTCTGGAGTACATCGCTGATGACATAAAGATCACGATGTCAGCAAGTCAGACACAATATAAGGTCTGGATTGTCGACTTTCAAAATGCATCTAATGAATGTTTAAGGAGCTGGGGTTGTGCCTGAATGCAGCATCTTTAGCTCACTAAACATAAAGCAATCTGACAGTCACAGCAGTGCTTTGCAAACATTATCACAGGACTAACAACCTGTCTGTCTCTCTCCTCCTCCTCCTCCTCTTCCTCCTCCCTGTCTGTCTCTCTACAGTCGCCCTGAATGGATCGACTCCAGCTGTTGTGAAAGATGGCGACAGTAAAACATCATCAGTGGTGGAGACAAAGGTTCCTGAAGGGGAACTGTTGCTGCAGGTATTAAAGCTGTGTTTACTCTTCTCTTTATATCCACTACATGTTTATTTTTTGTCTCTTTAATTATCTCTTTAATTGATTTTTAGGTTCAATATCTGAGATTGTTTGTTGCGAACACAAACGCTTCATTTCCCAAACAGCCGACCCGCCGTGTTCGATATGTTCGATGTGTTTTTAGAGGACAGCCATTTGTTGACGGTCGACTGCACTGAATCAATTTGTGGACCGCTCTCCTGTTTTCACTTTTGTTTGTTTAGTTTGTGTTTTTCTTCCTGACAAGTGCCCAAAATCTATTTAGGCCAATGACAGAGGCTCAGAGGCTCAGGGGCAGTTTACCACTCGACAGGTCTGGATCTGTGTGCTGCATCCCTAATCTAGCACCATGTTTGGGATAACTTTTAAAATGATTCCTGCCTAAATATGGATTCTTTTGAACACAAATGTGATATGTAAAGCAGGATTTGTGATTCAGAGACCAGATTTAGTCCTCAAATCACATTATTATAACTGTCTTCCTGTTTTTTTATAACCATGGTCATATTTTTGTAGTTTTGGACATTAAAGGAATCGTTAGATATTTTGGGAAGTATTTGCTTTCTTGCAGAGAGGTAGAGGAGAAGATCAATACTCTCCAATGTCTGTGTGGTTAAATATGAAACTACAGCCAGCAGTTGGTTAGCTTAGCTTAGCATTAAAACTGTAGGCAGGGTCAAATAGTCAGCTGTCTTTGTCGCGCTATACAGATGTCATCTTAGTTCCTCCTTTAATGCCATTGCAACATAGTGCTGCAGAGTCCTATCCAGGATGAGTCAGCAGGTTTGCACTTCCTGTTTCCTCGAGTCCAAGTCGATGTGTGTTTTTTTGGTTAGATGTCTGAAATAAGATCAGAAGCTTAAGATATTCATGGTTTGGTTCTACGACATAAAATACGCATTTTGAAGATTTTTGTGTTTATAAAAAGGCTGTTGCTAAGAAGTGGCCTAATGAGACTTCCTAACGCCATCATGCCAACTGGTTCGCCTTCAGCTTAGAGGTGGTGACATGAAGTCATGTGACCGTGGTGTAGTTTCTTTCATCTCCTTGTTTATTTGTCTGTTTCTGTGTATTAGTGCATACGCATACATGGCCAATAAAGCTGATTCTGATCCTGATTATAGCTCACGAGACACGTAGAGTAAATAAAAAAAGAACTATTTGAAGCCTGACGGAAGCGTTCATTCGTTGGCACAGGATTAGCTCAATAATAATCTATCAATAGTTTTTACAGTGTTTGACTATGATAAATGGTAAAACTTTGCTGATTAAAAAATACCTTTCAAAACGGTGAGTGGGGTTCAACATGATAAACAACATAAGGAGCAGATAAAATGATTAAATGATTTGATATCATATCCTCAATAAGAACATTCACTATTTGAAAATCTCCAACTATTTGCAGTACTTTCAGGTCAAAGTTGAGCTTTTTTAACAAAAGGCGATTTAACAGTTCTCCATTCTGGTTAAACCATTCTAAAAGCAGTTCTTCGCCCTCTGCACTCTACGTGTGATTGAGTGGAGAGCGAGCTTTTGCCGGCTGCCAGCTTTTTTGGGGGGGGGATCCGCCCGAGTCATTGATTTTCCAGTCCAGTTCCTCCCAATGTGCACTGCGCTGGCATTCCAGAGAGCGAGGAGAGGAAGCAGCATGGCCGCCGTGGCCCCGACCCGACCAGGGGAGGTTCCGTTATTATGATAAGCCGGCATTTCCCCGGCTTGTTGGTAATGAGGAATGAAAGCTCATCCTCTTGCTCCTCCTCCTTTTCCTCCTCCTCCTCCTCCTCATCGTGGGGATGAGAGGGAGGCGGACGGCGAGTTTATTTCTGAAGTCTGAGCCGCTTTCTTTGCTGTTCTTCACATCAGACGTTGGTGAATTATAGACGAGCTGTGAGCGTATCAATTATTCAGACTCAGAAAATAGAGGAAACATGGATAAAAGGTTTAATTATGGTGAATCTTTCGTCATTATCAAAACAAACATATAGATTTGGTCATTTTTGAGAATATCTGACAACAAACCTGCTCTTAAGATCTTTATTTATTATGAATTCATTCTATTTCATGCAGGAAAATATAAATGTGTAAGCCGTCGCTGTTCTTGTGCTCATGCTCGTGACTGAATCAAATCATTTGCAGCTGGGAGGTCAATGAGTGCACATGAGCAGACTATCTGGTATTAAAAGAATGGCCCAGTTAATGACGGTTGCACAGCTTTGCACGTCACAGCAGCATATTGTAGTTTTCCTACATTTGAACATTGTGGGAAATTACACAAGACACAAGAAGAAGTGATGTCACTAAATGGAATTTTATTGTCGGCTTCGTGGATGTTGATGTGAAACGATGAGCCCTGACATTTGGATGTTTGTGTGTGGTGAATCAAAAGAACAACATCTCCAGCATTAGTCATCTCTGCACGGCGTGGGCTGGTTTAGGAAAGAGATGACTGTGTGTGTGTGTGTGTGTGTGTGTGTGTGTGTGTGTGTGTGTGTGTGTGTGTGTGTGTGTGTGTGTGTGTGTGTGTGTGTGTGTTTGTATGGTAACATTTGGTAAACAGAGGGAGGGCATGTGCGGGTGTAGTGAGGTGGAAACGTTGCACCAGCTGTTCCTCTTTGAAGAGAAACAATCAGTGTGCTCCATTTCACTTTACATGCTTCCTTTCCTTTTCCTTCCTGGTCTCCTCCTTTCATGTCCTTCCTTCCTTCCTTCCTTCCTTCCTTCCTACTGTACTTCCTTTTCAGAGTTGACATTTTACTGTAGTGCTCTAGCCGACTCTGACATCACAAACCTGAATCTCCGTCCTGCAGCTGTTGCTAACAAATGGAAGAACATTATATGATGTTTTTTTTCTCCTTTTACACAAATTAAATAATTCATATCAGTAAAAAGGTTAGAAAGGCAACGTTATATATGCATGCTTAAACACTTCATATATCTTTGTTGACTAAAAGTCTGCATGTGGGCACAAAAAAATCAATTTATAGAAGTTTGGGATTTACTGTTTCTGTGTTGGACGCAGGCTTTGTTACAATATTCCTCACTTCTTTGATATTTTAGTGCAGAACCGGCTCCTTTTTATTCCAAAGTCACCAAATACAGCAGCTTGTTCAGGGGCCTACACGCCAAACTGCGTGTCCGTAGTTATGGCAGGAGTAAAGGAGGAAATCAGGTGGTATGAAGAGCTGTGAAGGAGATCTGGATGGGTGGATCAGTCAAACAAACACAGGACTTTCACCCAGGAGACTGGTTTGTGTCAAGTGTGAAACCAAAAGTCCACACTAACCAACGAACTTATGTAACCTACTTATCTTACGTTGCATACGTAACATAGCCCGCTTAACTACATAACAAAGGCACTCTTTTTATATTCAGATTAAGATTCATTTTCCCGAGGCCCCACATTTTGCAGTACATACAAAATAAATCAGCAGTTCAAAGTTAAACAACCAGAATATATTTTGAACACACAATAGGTCATTTAAAGAGAGGCAAACTCAAAAAAGCAGCCATTTACACACGATCCTCGGTTTATACGTCTGTAATAGTAATATAAGTGTTTACTCACCATGGTGACCTGAACCTTGACCCTTTCCTAAACCTAACCAATTATTTCCTGTGAACATGGAAGTTTATTTTGAAAAGACAGTGGATGTGTGTAACAATCTCTCTTCCATAAGAGCAAGACACAGACTTTGTGATGCTTTTGTCTCTTTTATGTTGATTTTGTGGTCATCGTGCATCTTGTCATGATTAAGTGTATCTTTGTGGTCACTTTGTTTCTTTTTTTGTTTTTCTCTTTAAAGTTGTTCTGTCTCTTTGGAGTCATTTTGTATGTTTTTTAAATGTTTTGTGTCTCTTTTGTCTTGTCGTTTTGTGTCTCTCTATAGCCTTTTCATGTTTTGTGATACTTTGAGGACATTTTGTGTATTTCTTGGTCGTTGTGTGTCTCTTTGTCCAAAGTTTTGTGTCTCTTTTTAGTCTTTTTTGCTGTTTTGTAGTCATTTTATGTTTCTATGTGATCATTTTACATTAGCTAACTCTCTACCAGTTCAGAAACCCTGAAATGAGATACATTTATCAGGATCACTTGCAGACCACCTCCTCATATATAATATTTTGGTCGTTTATTGACTACAAAATAGCGCTGGCAAATGTGTTTTCCATTTTTTTTGTGCTTAGCAAGAGAGAAAGCCTCTGCTGACTGTCTGCCTCCTCTGTTTGACCCACAGGCTCTCAACGGGTTTGTCATGGTCCTCACTGCCGGTGGGACCATCTTCTACTCCTCTCACACCATCCAGGACTACTTGGGCTTCCACCAGGTATCTATTTCTATCTCTATACCTCTGACTTGATGCTATAGGAACATCTCACACACCTCCAGGACCTGTGGCTTAAACTACAGTGTGTATTTATCAGCTTTGCAACCAGAAGAAGGGCTGAGGAGTCTCCAAAATCAGTCATGAGGGTCAACAAATATTTTGACTGTCAAACTACATAACAAAAGAAAGATTCATTTTCTTTGTGTATTCGTAATGGTTCGACCTTATCAAGATCAAACAGAGAAAGTGTAAATTGTTTAATAATAATATATATTTTTCTTTTTAATACACTGTCATCTGATTGGGGTTCCTGGAGACCACCGACCCCCTTTAAAAAGCATGACACATGGTTACATACAACCGATAAGTTATATGATCTATATCTGTAATTAGTGTTATGCAACACTACCTATCCCAAATGCAAAATAAGTCAAAAATTTATATTTTTCCAATTGGAGTTTTGCAACTGTTTTTTCAATATTTGTTCATGCATTGTTCATTATTTAAAAAAACCATTTACTTGATACTCGATATCTGCCGATACGCAAGTTCAGGTATCGGAATCGGTATACGGAAGAAAAAAAAGATTTGGAATATCTCTAATTTGATCCCATCATGTTTATCATGTAACCCACCTTTGATTCACCTCTGTAGAATCTAAAGAAGCACATATCTTATGACTTTAAACAACCAGAGGCTCTGTTTTACAAAATGAAAGACCCGGTCTGGGTGGAGGCCTTTGCGTGCAGCGTCTGCTGGGAGCTGCTCGGGGGTCTTGTTTGATCCATCGGTCCGCTCTCTGCATGATGCAGAGTCAGAGGCTCACACACCAGCTACCATGGACCCGACCTATTTATAGCGTAGCCCTTTAGAAGGAGCCACGGGTCTCAGCGGTGGGGCTGCAGCCAACAGAGCAGCTCACACTGAGACCCGTCTGACAGCCGAGTGTTCACCTGTCTCGTGTTTCCAAGAAGTAAACACTGAGTTTACTCAGAGGGGAATACTGCTGCAACTACTACTACTACTAATACCTCTGTGGCTGCAGAAACATGAGAGTAGCACACTCAGAAAGCTGTTACTATCATGCAACACCCTAAACACCAAACCAACAAGCATGCAACCTGATATTAGTCTTATTTATATGAAGGGTTTGTTGCTTTTTGATTATTAATATGAAGCACATTCTGGTATAAATTGAATCCCCGTACTAGTTTCATTTTGCCTACTTCCTGCATGTAACTTCTTTATTTTGGCATGAGCTAATTCTCCCTCTTCTTCTTATCGTTTCTCAGACCGATGTCATGCACCAGAGTGTGTACGAGCTGGTCCACACGGAGGACCAGCAGGAGCTCAGGAGGAACCTGCACTGGGCTTTGAACCCTCCTGCTGCCGCCGCGCCTGCCATCGCCGAGGACTCCCCCCAAGGTGACGACTCTCTCCTCCTCCGGGAGACTGTTACTAAGAGAAACTGAGAGATCCTGGTGGGACTGAACTCAGGGTTTCTAAACTGAAAGGCTCGTCTGAGGGAAAACACAAAAGATATGTATTACATTTGGAAGGAAGTTGGTTTGTTTAGATGAAGTCTTTTTTATGTCACCATGGCTCCTGGTAGTGTTTCTGAAGCCGATTATTTAATGCCAGAAGGGCTGTTAAATTGGCATGAGCAGATTATGAGACAATGGACCCCTGGTCAAAGGCCCCGCCACCTTTCCTACATCGGAGCAAGAGATACAGACTTTGTGATGATTTTGTCTCTTTATGTTTTGTGTCTCTTTGTGGTTGTTATGCATCTATTTATGATTAAGTGTCTCTTTGTGGTCACTTTGTGTCTCTTTGTAGTCATTTGTGTCACTTTGAAGTTGTTTTGTGTCTCTTTGTGGTGTTGTTATGTCTTTTGTTGTCATTTTGTGTCTTTTTGTAGTTATTTAGTTTTGTTTGTAATTGTTTTGTGTTTTTTGGTGTCTTTTAGTGGTCATTTTGTGTTGTTTTGTGTCTCGTAGTCATTGGTGTCTTTTTGTAGTCAATTTGTGTGTCTTTGGAGTCATCTTTTGTCCTTTTGTGTTTTTTTCAAGTTGTTTTATGTCTCTTTGGAGTCATTTTGAGTTGTTTGTTTGTGTTTCTTTGCGGTTGCTTTGACCCTGTTCTTGTCTTTCTGTGTCTTTATAGTCGTTTGTTAATTTATGATTCTTTGAGGACATTTTGTGTATTCTTTGGTCGTTTTGTGTCTATTTGTAGTTGTTTATGTTGCTATGTGGTCATTTTGCATCTTTTGGTTGGCACGTGTCTTTATGAATGACATTTTGTAGGTGAATGGGCCCTTGAACCTTTTGGCCCCTGGGCCTGTAACTGTACTCCCGTTCATTAATCTCTCTATGGAACTTGGGCATTATGGCAAACCTTTGCAGCTATTTTGCTATTTCACCACATTAAACACAGCTTAATTACAGACTCCTAAGAGTCTATCAAAGTTAAACCTTGCTTTAAACAGATGCCTGTATAAAAACAGCTTTGTGAACCTAGACATTTAGACATCAACATTAGACGGTTAAGTAAACAGAGTTTCAGGCATTAAGCCATAAAACCATCCTCAGGTCAAGTCACATGACTCTGTAATCTGCAGTGTGGCTTAGGAGGTGAAGTGGTCCCAGGTCTGTATTTGGGTTTTAAGATGCTTACGTCTGTGTGGTTGTGAGCGATGAGTTTAGACCAGGACCAACAACTCAGATCGCTCCAGGACTCATTACGTAATGGAGTTTCACACGACGGAGGGCAGCTGATGATATGAGACACGATTAAAGTCCAGCTCAAGAATAAATTTAGAGGCGGCATGATATGTTTACCATTAGAATGTGCTTTTAGTTTTTTTAATTTGTGGCAACCTTCTGTGTGGAGTTTGCATGTTCTCCCCGTGTCAGCGTGGGTTCTCTCCGGGTTCTCCGGCTTCCTCCCACAGTCCAAAGACATGCAGCTGAGGTGCATTGAAGACTCTAAATTGCCCGTAGGTGTGAATGTGAGTGTGAGTGGTTGTTTGTCTATATATGTCTGCCCTGTGACAGACTGGAGACCTGTCCAGGGTCGACCCTGCCTTCACCCATTGACAGCTGGGATCGGCTCCAGCACCCCCGCGACCCTTAACTGGATAAGCAGGTCACGGAAGATGGATGGATGGATGGATGGATGGATGGATGGATTAAGGCATTCCAGGAATCAAGAAACACTGCTTCATAATGCTAGTTGAAGATAAAACATTTTTTTGATTTAGCCTCCGTAATGTGACACATATCAGAGTGAAAACCAACGTGTGAGCTTGGTGTCATTTCGAGAGGAATTTAATTGAATTCCTTTTTGATTGCATTGTTAAAAAGTTGACGACATAAACAACGACAACAGAGTTGGGGATTGTTTGGTCACCTCCAAAATCTCAAGTTAGACTCACTTCATATTATCATCGTACCTGACTTCAGCCCATATTTCTCTTTGTAAATACAGAGATGGAACCGGACAGCAGCTCCTCTGTGGTCACCTACAACCCCGAGCAGCTTCCCCCGGAGAACTCGTCCTTCCTGGAGAGGAGCTTCATGTGTCGCTTTCGCTGCCTCCTGGACAACTCCTCCGGCTTCCTGGTGGGTTGAATGTTCAAACACCTGCAGGATGAAGACATTTTGACTCGACTAGTTAATGTCTGTGGTCTTTGTGGGACTGTTGAGTCCACTTTTAAAAGATTTACCACCATTTCCACCTGCTCACACATGTTTAAATGTTGATTCACTATTGTGCAGCATAAATTAAACACACATGTAGCTCTTATAGATTATAGAAATACTACTATTGTCACTAAACTGTGATGAAGATACCTTTATCTTCTTAAAGGTTTAAGAACATAGCTTCAGGTTGAGAGGAGCTAAAGGATCATTTATTTGGTTCTCTGATAGTTCTCTGATAGTGCTGTATATTGTGTATGAAAATAAAGATGAAAACATTATTATAACTTAATTTGAGTAAAAAATGTGAGCGTTCGGAAAGTATGGAGAACATGGATGGACAGCAGAGAACTGGCTCTCACTGAAGGTCAAGGGCTTCAAAGAAATACCGACAATATTACTTTTATATTTTTCAAAAAAACACCCCCATCACATTAATTCTGATACCATGGAAACATGTACATTTGCAAAAGCCTTTGTGGGTCTCTGCAGTCTCTCAGACATCAACACATTTGACAGACTTGATTTGTGTTCCTTCCTCTCCAGGCGTTGAACATCCACGGCAGACTGAAGTTCCTGCACGCACAGAACCAGCGGCAGGAAAACGGAGGGAAGGCCCCGCCTCAGCTCGCCCTCTTCGCCATCGCCACGCCTCTGCAGCCGCCGTCCATCCTGGAGATCAGGACCAAGAACATGATCTTCAGAACCAAACACAAGCTGGACTTCACGCCTCTGGCCTGTGATGCAAAGTAATGATACCGACATGCTTCACACACATGAACATCCCGTGTTGAGATGATTTTTTTAGAGATGATAAAACAATTATAGAAGGTTTTAGTGTTACATTGTAGGAGACAATTCCTAGAAAAAGATCATAGATCAGATGTAAGATGTGTGGAGTGAATGAATAATGCTTTGAAAGTTAATTCTGGTCTTTGTTTTTGTGCAGGGGGAAGATAGTTCTCGGGTACACGGAGGCTGAACTGCGGGTACGAGGATCTGGCTATCAGTTCATCCATGCAGCGGATATGTTGTACTGCGCCGAGAACCATGTCAGAAGTAAGTTGTGTCGGCACGCCACCGTGGTTTTAGGGGTCGAGACACTGAGACTGTGAACCACAACGTTCACGGGTTGGCGGTCTGGTGGTCTATAAATCAAGAGTAGAGGGAATTTGGTTTCCTGCCATATCAACATCAACTTATATTATCTTGAATATATATACGTATTAAAAGCATACACGCATGTTAAATACTTTAAAAATGAGATCAAATAAATGAAAATAGGTGGAGTTTACAGGCTCTTGTTTTTTGCTGTTATCAGTAAAACAAACAATGAGTTTCATATCAGATTCAATGCCAAAGTCGGCTGCAGTTATCAGAACAATACAACAATTCTGGTTCCCTCGTGTGGCTCAAAGATGAACTGCAGATATGAAAGACTGGAATAAATGAAATTAATTCTGCAAAATGATTTGGTGACCCTTATAAAATCTCTTTGGGAATGACTTCTTTATTAAGCCAAATTGAATAAATGATAAGGGTATGAGTCAATATGGCCCAAAAGAGAGGCTGGTTTTCAATGAAGAGAGAAATAGAAACAACAATCCACTCATCTTTGATGTTAATCCGACAGAAACGTGCTGCTATTTTTAAATTTTAGTCCTTGTTGATAAAAGTTGAAGAGTTCTCCTCCAACATGGTCAGAGAGTTCAGACGGCTTTCCACGAGTAATCCCGCTGGATTACGGAGCAGATTGAGCAAAGCTGCAGAGCTGCCAGAGGAGAGGATCGGGCCCACAAATCCAGCGCCTGAGCGAGGCATCGGAGATGATCCACAGGGCGGCACACAAACACTTCAGAGGTCAACGGCAGTGCAGCCGTCACTGTGATTTAATCAAGACGGGAAAACAAGTAGAAGTTCTCCACAGAAGAGCCGACAGATCTGCTCCGTTCAGCCTAACGTTGTTGATGTTGAAGGAGGAGATTTGTGTGGCTCTTTCAATTAACGTTCCACACAAAAGGAAGACAGAACACTGGATTTATTGGCTCTGACTAACTGCTTTAAGGAGTTTTTTTTTTATATTTTAAGATAATCTAGTACAAGTGCTCATGATCCAACAGAATGTTTTCACCATCAGTAAATGGTATATATGAAGCAGTAAATGCATATTACAAAAGATATTCCTAATACCTAATAAGTTGCAAGAGGATGTCAGTTAGTTTGATCGTCACTCCAACACTTTGGTCCATTTTCAACTAAACGTTTTTTAACAATTATTGGCCAGATTTGAATTAACATTTTTGTTGATATTCAACATTGATCCCTAAGAGCTCAACCTGAAATCATCAGGCCACAAAATCCACTTGTTCCCAAGGATTTACAGGATTTCTGTCCATTGATTTTCCATTAAATATACTTCACCCACAAAATGACAGTTTGTACATAAATTACTAACCCTGTGTTATCTGGAATTCTTAAAAAAAACTACATTTTTCTTGCATGCTTCCAGGCTGAAAGGAGAATCAGAAATGTATTACATTTGTGACGTCTCACTTGTGCGTACGGGGCAGTTTTCTGTGGTGGTGTTTTGAATAAGGAAGTTTTAGCATAAATGCATGTGATTGGGAAGTAATGGAGCATACGACTGGATACAAAAGACACATGGATTTTACAATGCACGAGTTATGTGAGAGTTTGTAAACAGATGTTTTGTATAGCTTTGCTGTTTTCGGATTTATTGTTCACCATGGAGGCAGATGAGAGAAACAGGGCGAGTAGTTTATATATAAATGGTACATTTTGTTTGTGAAGAATCCCTTTAATTCTGTTTTGGATCCACCAACGTGCATATTAAATAAAAATGCTTTAAATGGGTTATAAATGTTCATTTTGTCAGACAGTTCAGTCATCAAAAGTGTGTTTGTGTCCCGTCTCCGTAGTGATGAAGACTGGAGAGAGCGGCCTGACGGTGTTCAGGCTCCTCACCAAGGAGAACCGCTGGAAATGGGTCCAGGCCAACGCCAGGCTGGTTTACAAGAACGGCAAACCGGACTACATCATCGCCACCCAGAGGCCTCTGCTGTATGTTTGTCACTTTATGTTGTGTTGTAAACTAACCAAAGACCTTGATATAATATCAAAGGTTTCTAGGAGGACAAATGACAGTTTCCCATGTGTTTTAATTTGATTTATGCAGGGAATTTATCCAAGTTCTTCATAGTTTTCAGTCACGTGAAAACTATGAATAGAAGCTTGTATAGTTTTCAGTTTTAATGGGACACAGACTTGGTAAGTGGGTAAACACCACTCTGCCATAAACAAACCTAGCATCCTAAGTAAATGAATTGTGTCCAGACAGTAATCACGTTTTCCTTCTTTACAGGGATGAAGAGGGAGGAGAACATTTGCGTAAGCGCTCCATGCATCTACCCTTCACCCATGCTACAGGTGAGGCCCTGCTCTACCAGTCCGCCCATCCCATAGCTGCCTTTAGAGACGGAAGCCTCGAGAAAAATGGCACTAAGTCAAAGAAGAGCCGGACTGAGAGGCTGCTGCGGGATGGCCTGGACCCTGGTTCTCTCCTCGGGGCCCTCATGAGTCAGGACGAGTCGGTGTACGTTTGCCAACCGGCCCCGGAGCCCAAAATGTCCTTCCATAGCTTCTTTGGAGAACAAATGGGCTTCTCCGACTTGGAACCCTCCAGCTTGCACAGGAGCTGGGACGAGCCGAGCAACGGAGTGCTGGGTCCAGGTCTCACAGAGTCGGGCAGCAGCTTCGACCCGCTGCTGGCCACACTGGACTCCCTATCCCTGGAGGGCCAAGGGGTGGTGGATTCGGAAGAGGCGGGTTGTTCGAACGGCGATCTGTTCGGAGCTCTGGAAGGTCTGGGTCTGAGCGCCGAGGACCTGGAGCTGCTGCTGCTGGACGAGCGGATGATCCGGGTGGAGATGGACCCGGAGCGCGTGCCCACCTTGGACGACCTGCTGACAAACGACGAGATCCTCTCCTACATCTACGACTCCATAGAGGGGAAGACGGAGCCCATGGAGCAACGAGGGCCGGCGCCTCTTGTCTCCGCCTCGGCGACGGCCACCGCCACCGCCACCGCCGTGTCACTACCTGAAAGCAACGCCTCTTCTGATGCTAACGTGCACATGCAGTTTCCTCACCATAAGCCTCCCATGGTGGGGCACGCTCCCATCCTCCAGCTGTCCCAGCAGATGCAGCAACACCTCAACATGCGGCCGGATAAAGTGGTGCACAGCTGGAACCAGCAGAGCACCGTAGTCAACGGAGAGCTGCTGGTGCAAAGTCAATCAATCACCAATGGACAATGGACGGCTCAGGACATTCTAGTCGGTGCAGGGATACAGATGGAACACTATAAAACCCAACAGACTGTCTTCAATGGAAAGGCCTCGGAGCTGGAGCAGACGCACCAACGCTACCTTCAGCAGCAACCCAGGGTGCAGAACCACATCTCACAGCGTTGCCATGCCGACCAGAAGGCATCCAACCTCAACGGACTGTGTGTGGCTGGAAAATCCCAGTGGCAGGACTTTGGTTTCAGTCCGGGTTCGAGCGGAAACTCCTGCCTCGAGAACGGCCAAAAACCGGCGACAAACACCTCTCTAGATTCCTGCATGGATTACAGCATGCCGGGTATGGACGATGCGGATTACACCATCAGCGGAGGAGGTTTGTTTGGGAGGAACGGAACGCAACGAGGGGCCGAGTCCGCGGTCTCGTCCTTCCACGGGATGAACCATAAACTGCAGCAGGATCAGATCCCGGTTCCTTTAGCGCAGGTCATCTCCAGCCTGTCGCAGTGCCCGCCTCCCAACGCCTCCCTGGAGCAGATCCTAGGAGTGGGAAAGCCCTGCCGGCAGTTGGACCACTATGGCATGGTGGCCTCTGAGATCCCCCATGACCCCAGTCCCAATAAGGTGAGGATGATGAAACGCTGATATGTTATAATGGTTGAATATGGAAGTTAATTGTTGAGTTTTCGGACTCGTGTTTGTAACAAAGCTCTATAAACTCTTATACTTTCAGGCTTTTTGGTGCTTTTAAGCTAGATCTCTCACTCTTTGCTTTTAGTACCCAGAAATAAAATAATCCAAGCTTTTCTTAAACATAACGAAAGGATTATGCATTATTACGTCATGTCTTTGGTAACACTAGTACTGGTGCTCTAGAGATCGGTCCAATACTTTGTTCCAGAGCTGCAAAAATCGTCGTTTTAGTCATTTTTCTAGTAAAAATACCCCAAATTTGCTGGTTCCTTAAATATGAGAATGTGTTGCTTTTCTGGGTCTAACATTATAGTCTGATTATTATTTGGGGCTTTTGGACTGTTGTGTATCAAGATATTTCATGTCTGATGTTGCAGCCTTCATCTTGACTTTTAAGAAATCTGTTCTTTGCATTTCGTTTCAAGCATTTATGATCCCAGACAACGAAACTCATCTACTTTGGTGATCTGCAGAATTTTCATCTAACTCCACCAAGAGCTCAAATTATTCACTCACAACTAATTGTGAATATTCTTGACACCCAGAGGATGAGTCCTAATGGTTTTGGTCACACTCTGACCTTTCCTTTCAATGGAGGGCCTCAAAACCTCCAACTGCACCGGCTCAGTGTCAACATGATATTTAACATTGTTATGGGCAGATAGCCGTGACATTTGCAGAGAAAATTGAACACGTGAACAAATATCATGAGACTAAATTGATTTCATATTACGATTATTATGATTTGAGAGTTTTACCAGGTAAATAGTTTAACTGAAGACTGTATTTTGCCAGTGTTTGGTGTTTTACATTAGAATGACAACATACATACAGAGCGCTGTATGTTTTTTAAGTACTTGCATTAAATAGTAAAATTACTTATAAAAGTATTTGATCAATTCGTAAAAAGGCTAATGATGTATTCTTAATGAGATCACTCAGATGTTGTGATTTATTTGTGGTTTTCTTATATTGTATTATCATGGACAAGTATTATTGTTTGCATAATATGGTGAATTACTCAGTGATTCCAGGTATTGGGGTTACATAAAATGTAAACATAATCTTTGCTACTGTTTATGGATAAAACTTGAATCAAACCAGATTAATAATTCTATGCTTCAGGCCTCACATGTTTATAACCCAGAATTAGACATTAATTGCCGATCTGACCTGAGAGGAGGCTCAGCGCTGCCTGTTTTCTACATCTGTGTTTGTTTGTTTGTTTTGTTCGTTAAAAACACGTGATGTGCTTTGACCTGCAAAAGATGGAAGCGCTGTTGTTGTTTTTTATTTCCTGCAGAGACTGAAAGTGTTTGCAGACAGAATGAGAAGAGATGCAGTGCAGAGTTTTTAAACCTAAAACGCAAACAATGGTGCAATAGATTTCTAAGAAGGATTAAAATGTATCCAAAAAAATACCAGTTTATAAACATGCAGTTTAATATGTTCTAGTTTGTAAATAGTGTAATATGTTTCTATGCAAAATAACAAACCCAAATGTAGTGCTGAAACATTAAATGGTAGAATGGTTTTGTCAATAGACATTTTTTTCAGAATGAACTGTTGATTTTTGTTATTAATCAAGTTAGAATGTTGTTTTGTTGTAGAACCTGATCAAAACTATAAAATTGTTAAGCTAAATCTCCTTTGAACTAAAAACAATGTTTAAAAAAAAAGTGTGCCAAACAAACAAACACTTTATTTTGAATCCAATGAGCAATACCAAAGTTTCCAAAATACTGTGGAAATAATGCATGCCTAAAATAATGCACATTTCCATTTGATGAAATGATACATAAAATTGCATATTAGGGCCATTGTAGGTAAAAATATTACAGAGCCCGGAGCCAGGGGGAGGGGGACAATATTCAGAGAAAAAAACACTCAGAATTTCTAAGATTTAAAAACAATTGAATTTTCTGTGAGATCAAAAAGTTATAACAAAAACAAAACTATTTTACAGATTTTTTATGTTTCAGTTTTGGTCTTGCAAATTTGTGGGTTTAAATTTAAGATTTTTAAGTTTTCAATCTCAGAGAATTTGTATTTTTTTCTCTTGTAAGATTAGCCACTTCAATCTTTGAGAAAATCTCATTTTTTTTCTAGTAAATTACAACTTTAATTTTGGAAATTCTTATTTATTTTTGTCAGAATATAAACATCCTCCCAGTTTCCACAATCCAAATGTATTTAACCTACGATTACCCTGACAAGCCTTCATAGAAACAGCGGTAAAAAACACGGGTTTGATATTAAATCTATTAACTTTAATAAACAGCTGCCAGCTGGTAAACTTTGTGTTGAGGAGGTTTCTGTTTCTTTAGCTTTACTTCCTCTTCCTCCACATATGACTCTATGACTATGACTGTATTTCATAGCATCCCTCTGCTGTCTGTATTCATGCCGTCCTCCTCCCTCCTCCCTCCTCCTGCAGATGGAGAACGGCCTCCTCCTGAACAGTTCTTACCCAGGAGGCTGTGCTCTGCCCAATAGGAACGGAGCAGTGCCCCCTACTGTCCAGATGCCCGTCGCAGAGACTCTGTCCAGCCTCCCCGACCCGCCGGCCACCGGCTTCTACCTCTGACCCGCTGCCCAGGATCAGTCAGGCAGCAGGACTCACACAATGACTGGACCAGCCTTATACATCTAGATTACACTACAAACAAAGCGGAATATTAACGTAGGCCTATATGGTGTTTTTTCTTTATTTCATTTCCAATTTGTAATATTTTATTTTGTGTGTGTGTGTGTGTGTTGTATTGCAAGTCATATTATCATACGAGTCCTTTGTTTACAATAATGCAGTCGAGAGTGCTCAGTTTATTTGAAGTATTACAGAGAAGTTTTTTTTAAAGATGAGTTTCACAAATCTGTGTTCAGATACAACACGGAGCAAATAAAATATTTGGATATAGTTCTAATATCCAATATTTAAGTCTAAACACATTATTGATCTGTCAGTTCATGTAGGGTTGTGTTATATTTTGTAAGCAGTGAAAAAGCAACATAACACAAGGAAGACATGTCCTAAAATATTCATAATTAATGGGTTAATATTGTGTATTATTGGTGGTTAAATTATGGATATCAGTTTGTTAGTGGAAGGTGAATATAAGTTGTTAAATACTAATTAAGGGATCAGTCAATCAACGGGAAAATTTGTTGTTATTTTGTCATTTTTCAAGCAAAAACATCTGCTGAATCCGGATTTTCTTATTTACTTCGTCCTTTATTGAATTCAATTCGAAATATTTGAGTTTTGGACAGTCGGTCAAACAAAACAAGACATCTGATGAATTCATTACCGGCCTTTCTTTGCAGCCCTAAAATGAAAAATCAGTCAAACAGAAGCAGACGAACGTAGACAGGTCGCCGTTCACCTCCACGTCATGAATGTACTGATGAATATTAGTGTCTGACAAGAGTATCAAATGCAGTTTTATGTTGTGACTTTATGTTTTCCCATCATATAAATGATGTTTTCAATCATCATTTTTTTCAGGGATTTTGGGATTTGGTTTGCTTTGTACCTGAACGCACCATAAAACACACACAGACGCACACACAGACGCACACACAGCTCCCAACGTGGCTGCAGGCTCTCTGTTTCTGCAGCGTCGCTCACAAAGATTTCCGTCATGTCACAAGAATGTAATCTTTCATTTCCTTCTTTGTTGAACTCGTCAACAATGAGATTAATCCACTTTTTTTTTTTTTTTTAAGTATAAAATATGGAAATTATGGCTAGAAATATCCTGCACTTTATTTCAAGCAGCCACTTAATGCAGATGTGTGCAAAAAAACACAGTTTATCTCTGAAGCTACGGATGCAACACAGACCAGAATGCATTTTTCCTTTATTCTTATTTTTGAGGCACATTTCAGGTGACGGGTTAATGTCCTCACAAGCACAAACACTTCCGTACAATTGTCAGTGTCACCATTTTTTTAAATCTTTCTCCACTTGAATTATTATTATTATTGTTATTATTATTATTTTGTCGTTGATGGTTTTGGACCTCTGGATGAGTTTTTTTTTTCTTTAAATTTTTTGATTTAAAAGTTGAACTGACTCGATTAGAAAAAGTCCATTTTTTTCTTTCTTTTTTTTTTTGTATTTATTCCTGCAGCAAGTACGCATTCTTGATTGTTCTGAAGTTGATGTGTGAGACTTTCTCTTGGACAAAAAATAAGAAAAAAAAATGTGAATGCTTCGTCATCCTCTTAGCTAAGCACTTGCTCTCAGTGAATCCAGACACAACTCAGAACAATCCCAGTTTTTTAAAGAAAAGTCGGACATCTTTGTGGGAAGATTCTCTCGTGTGGTGTCTTAGGGTGAAGGTCGATATAAAAACACAGATATGAACTTATATCAATCTTCTCCTCTGACAAAATGTCAGACTTTTTCCTTTTTAAATGGTAGAAAAGCTTAGCGATATATATCAGGTCAGTAATTTCAGGTCAATGCAGCAGTTACAGAATGGCAAACACTGAAAAACAAACCAAATGTGAGTTTAAAAAAAAAGAAGAAAAAAAAGATCTCTACTGGACGGACACAGATCTGAATGTTTCTTGTAAATAACAAAACGACTGGAGAAGTGGTGCAGAGAAGAATTATTTCAAGGCGCAGAGATGCTGAAAAGAGATTTCCGTTTTAATTGTTCAAAATAATGTCATTACTATTGGTATTAATATTATTGTTCTATATGTTTTTATGTTGAAATGTGATACACGCGTGGTTGACTCGTTTCTCTCCCTCTTTTCTTTTTGCTACAGGCGGAAAACGTTTGCTATATTTAATATGATTGATGTGACTTATTAACAATGTGAAGAAAAAAAAGATGTGTATATAAAAAAAGCGTTGACAAATACAGGTATGTACATAGTTTTACGTCAAGTCACCCGTTGCGAGCACTATTTTTAAAAACACATGCTTATCAGTCTCCTTTGTTGGTTTGTTTTATTTTTGTTTGTTAAATATTGTAAATAGTACTCTCGTCACAAAAACACTGGACTCTATGACAGCCTGAGAAAAGGTGCCATACTACTGAGACTTGTTGAAATGGGCTACGATGTTGGAGAGTTTAAATTTTCTGTCTTTCGGTTTAGCCACGGTAACGTTAACATGCTAACAGGACGAGGTCGTAGCTTTGACCCCGTGACCTTTGACTGCTTGTTTCAAATGTATTTTTTGTTTTTTTTTCCTTTTTGAAATAAAAGGAGTTCTTCGATTCACAAAAGTGAAAAAAACACAAACATCTGGCGGAGCGGTGTCTCTGGCTCCTGACCTGTGAAGGTGCTATGTGAAGCGTTTTAACATTAATAAATCATTACCACATTAACTCTGAGGAGTCTGCGTGATTAACTGGAGAGAAAACATCCCAAAAGATGCTCAAAGGTCATTTTTCCAGAAGGAGATCAGAGAAAGTGCAGCTTGTGGAGGAATGTAACTAAGTACATTTACTCAAGTACTGTACTTAAGTACTAATTTTAGAGACTTGTACTTAAGCGTTTTCTTATTATGCCACTTTTCTACTTTCTTTCTTACTTTTCACTAGATTTATTTAATTATTAAGTTACTTTGCAAATTATTATTATAACATATGGGAATGTTTAGCTGAAATGTTTACTCAATTAATTGATTGACTTTAAATAAAATGGGAACTATTACTTTTGTAATTTTTCATGCAAAAACTTCAAACCTTTCATGATTCCAGCTTCTCAAATGTGATTTGTTTCTGCTTTTCCTATGAATTGCTTTGATAAAAAACAGCTGAAAATGGAGTAAAGTCTTGATGAGTTCAAATAAATGGGGCCTGTGATTAACAACAGCATAACTATATCAAACATCTGTTTGAAGCAAGGTTTTAATGTTAATAATAAATCAGACATGGATTATAATGCATGAGTTGAGATTGTAAACAGATGTGTTGATGTAGTTATGCTGGTATTAAACAAAATCTCCATTTACTTCAATTCATCAAGACTTTTCCCTGTTTCGTTTTTTTGGGGTTTGGTTCTCCATGGAGACATTCAAGAAAAACAAAGTTTTCTTAAAAAAATTGAAGGTAACATGGGGTAAGTTACTTATAAAGGAATTGCCATTTTAAGGTAGTATTCATTTAAAGGACATAATAATCAGCAGATGATTCCATAAAATAATCATTAAAATTAAATCCTGTTTTTTTCATCAATGCATGAGTAATAATAATCTAATGATAATATATATAAAAATATGAAAGTCACAGCCATTTTTCTGCATTGAGTACTTGCGTTTTAACACTTTAAGTTATGATCATGCTTGTATACTTTTTACTAAAGTAACATTTTCAATGCATGACTCTTAGTCATAAAGGGGGGACTTTTACAGTGTGGTATTAGTGCTTTTACTGACATTAAAGGATCTGAATATGTCCTCCAGTAACAGAAGGCTCACAAATTCAGTCCAGGAATCACTAGAGTTCATCCCAGATGAAAATCACAGAGTTGTCTTCTTAAATATCGTTCCGTTCTGTGATCGTTTGTATCATTGCTGCTCCTTGAAGAGCCTTTTACTCTCCTGTCAAACAAACACAGACTCCTGCATCCTCTCGGCTGCTGCTGATGGGAGTCGGCCTGACATCACACACGCTGCCTGCAGACTCCAGCGTGATGCTCTGTGATCAGAGCCGGCAGCATGAAGAGGTGGAGACGGGACACGCAGTCACAATATGGCCTTTACTCCGTCGTAGGCTTCTTATACTCTGTCACACACAAACACTGCTCTTCATATCATTTAAGGTGCAGCAAGATATGAATCCATTGTGTCAAATCATAATAAAAAAACTGCTGAGCTGCTATGTGGTGTTTTTACACATCAGTCACTCCAGATTTTTGTCCATTGATTGGGGGGTTCAAGTCTAACTGTGTGAAAAGTCCCTATAATTTGTGAACTTATTAGTATTCCTGTACCTCCACCAAGAAGGAAACAATCCTGTTTTAAGGATTACATTAATTTGAAATGGTTTAATATTCTGGGATTGTTCAAAAGATTAAAAACATCCCATGTCTCATGAAAATCAGCCTCATGAATTATTCCGCCTATTTTAAATGACAAAATATATGCTGTTTCTCTCTCCAGTTTATCAATTATCAGAGTTTTGAGGAAGATGAGAAGATTTCTGTTCAGGTTCAAGGCATTCGAGAATTGTCAGTTTATTTGAAGTAATTCAAAGCTGAACAATCCACTAAATTTAATGTTTTGATAACCTTTTGATATTTACAGGCCGGATTTAGTTCCAGACATATAGTTATAGACCCTTAAAAGGATGCATGTGTCAGATTTTGTCCATTAAAGAAGATGTGTTTTCAAGAGATTTCTCCCCACGTTAAAAGGTCAAGTGTCCACGATTTGGCGACATCTAGTGGTGAGGTTGCAGATTGCAACCAAATGAAACTTCTCCCGTTTGCCAAGAATGTAGGAGAACTAAACATGTGTCCCTATAGTTTGGTTCGTCCATTCTGAGTTACTGTAGAAACATGGAAAGCATCTCTGTGAAGAGGAGAGAAGTCAAAGGTAACCAAAACACAACCTTTAAGGAATCCTTTTTTCTGTAAATCTCTGAAGCTGCACCACAAACTAATAATTGTTTCCGTGTGTTAATGTGTCTCACTAACAAACAAACAGAAAGGAAACATTGCGAGAAGGAACAAACTCAGTAGTCTCTGCGAAAACATGAATTCACCGGCCTGCAGAGTGAACAGATGATGGGTTTTCATATCAAACCTTTTTTTTCTAGAAATTCACATTTTGATGTTGGAGTCTGAACCAAAACACTCATAAGAAATAACTACGCGAACGTAGCAGCAAAGCTTGAGGCTCAATGACATCACAAGTACTGAAAAGTCCTCCGAGCGATGTAGATGTAGGGAATAAAAAGAGCTCATACTGTTATTATGCCCTAGATTTCGATGTGATGTTACATTATTTTCCAACACGAAGCCAATAAAAGCGACGTTGGTACGAATATGTGCAGGCGAGCGTCAGATGGAGGCAGTGGGAACGTCACTCTGAGTGGGTGCAGAGGCATGTTTCCAGGGTGAGGCTGGATGGTGGTTGGGAGGGGGGGAGATGGGGGAGCTGAGGGTGAGGCACTGAAGCTCTCCTTGTTTATGCAGAGACATCTCGCCTTCAGTCAGAACAATGGGTCCAAATGAGCCCGAGGCGTAGCTGTGTTGTTATAGACGGGAGCTTTTGTCATGACTGCAGACATAGTTAGATAATAACCGGCCAATTAGGAGTCTCCTCTGACGTGGAGGGAGAAACGGGAGAAGTGAATCATCACCCCCCACCCTCTCTCTCTTCAAGGCCTCCCTGTGGTTTTTATTCACCGACGTCAGATACAAGAAAGTAAGATCTTCCAGAGAGAAACATCCTGCACGCAGGAACATTTTGGCCCTCACAGTTTATCTTAATTAAGAGTAAGAGTGTGTAGGTGACATTTTGACTTGTTGCAGAAGGAAAAGCAAGTGTTCATACTGGTGGATAAGAACTAAAATACTACATTTTGAAATATTTCTTTATTTTATTCTCATTTCCTGCGACTTTATACTTCTACTCTCCTACATTTGAGAAGCAAATATTGCATTAATTGCTTCGCCTTTTATTCTTCAGTTTTATGCTTTTACATAAAAACATATAATAAGCTTATTGAACATAATGCATCATCATATATTAAGCCAGTCACTTTCTATATTTTTGTGAAACGTTTCAGATGATTTGAGTTTACTATTTGAGGACATAAATCTCCAATATTTCACAAAAAAAGCAAGGATTTGCAAATATTCCAAATTAAGAATACAAATGTGGGAAAATACTTAGTTTCCTCTCCCATTAATAATAATCTAAAAATCATAATAATGCATTTTATTTGGTGGCACCTTTCATGGCACTCAAGCTCACCTTACATCGTATACAATCAGTGGTAAAACACAATAAACAACAGATTAATAAAACATCAGAAACAGCACAAATGAAACATTCATCTCACAAACTTTATTTCTGACCCTTTGGAGGGGTAGTTGGTGACCACCTGGGAGGACTAGCTCCACTTCCACCAGCTTAAACTATAACACTTTATGCATTGAACATCTGTATTAATATAATATATTTATATACCACTCACAGGGGGAATGTTTCAGCACAATGAGTACATTTACTTTTCTTTAATTACATTTAGTTGCTAACACTTCTGTGCTTTTAAATCAGTGGGATTTATGATGCAGGACACTGAAATGAAAGCAGCTTAATATAATTCAGCCTTTATTCATTTTTTAATATTAACATTTTCCTTTGTCCTTATGTGACATGTAAAAGGATGAAAAAAGCTGATTCCTGTCTTTTCTTAGTGATTTACTGTAGATGTTGTGTGTGACGGAGAATCAACGTTCAGTTGAAGCCTTTTTCTGTTTATTAAATTTGTATTATTAAATCATTTTGTTACTTTATTCTTTATTTTATACCTGTCTTCTTCAATTTTAGCGTGTTCTTATTTTCTTTTGGCTTTATGATAACGTGTTTCTTTTGCACTTTGTCTTTTGATGTTTTGACGTAAAGTGCTTTATGAATAAAGGTAGCATTGGCCTGCTAGGACGTCAGTGCATTGGAAACCCTGCAGACCCTCACAGGTGTTTCCACTTACTCCAACCAATCAGACGTCTGCTTCGGTCGTAGATGGGCGGAGCTTTAACGGGAATCTCATGAGCTCATTAAAAACAGGTGCAAAACAACTAACAGGAGAGAGAAGAGACGGAAGAACCGAGCTCAAGTTCTACAGAGGTGATTAAGTGAAAACACCTGTGTGTGTGTGTGTGTGTGTGTGTGTGTGTGTGTGTGTGTGTGTGTGTGTGTGTGTGTGTGTGTGTGTGTGTGTGTGTGTGTGTGTGTGTGTGTGTGTGTCCTATCAATCAGAATTCAGAATCAGAATCAGAGACACTTCCCTCCTACAATCGTTGCACCTTTGACCAGATTTCAAGGAACTTTTTCCAGCACACTGTCCTCATTGTTTTTCCTGATGAGTCAACCGGTAGATTTCCATGTCCATTCACTGGAAATGTTCCAACAGACAGTCATCTAATATTATGGGAAAAATCCAAAGAGGAGGAGATCACACATGGAGCCCTGTTACTCTATACAATGCACACACTGTCTCACAGAGTGTGTGTGTGTGTGTGTGTGTGTGTGTGTGTCCTCCAGGATCTTCACATTTATTCCAAAGTCTCTAATTTCTAAATGATATAATTGTTCTTTAGTTATAGACATTACATTACAGTCATTTAGCAGACGCTTTTATCCAAAGCGACTTACAGTCAGTAGCTCAAAGCTTATATTACATATATCATTCACCCATTCACACACTGATGACAGGCTACCATCAAGGTGCCACCATCAGACTCTAACTAACATTCATCATCCAGTCCACACCGATGGCAAGCCTTCAGGAGCAACTTGGGGTTAAGTGTCTTGCCCAAGGAGGGTATTGAACCACCGACCCTCTGATTGGAGAACTACCTTGCTCTCCACTACGCCACAGCTACTCAAAGTTACTGTAAGGAACTTTTATCTGGTTCTGAACCAGTCTCAGTTTAGTCCTGATCCTCTATAGACCTCCATCAGTAAACCAGACCATCAGAGAGAAGATCGTCTGTTTCTATAAAGTTATTCTTAAAGCTCGTCATCGGAGCCACCGGGTCGGATTCTGGAGAAACCAGATGAGATCATGAAGGTTCACTTCAGACCAGAAACTCCTTCAGACTCCAGCAGAGAACAATCCCCCGTGGACAGACCCAGACTCCAGCAGACCAGATCCAGCAGAGACCAGTCCACCGTGGACAGACCCAGATCCAGCAGAGACCAGTCCACCGTGGACAGACCCAGATCCAGCAGAGACCAGTCCACCGTGGACAGACCCAGATCCAGCAGAGACCAGTCCACCGTGGACAGACCCAGATCCAGCAGAGACCAGTCCACTGTGGACAGACCCAGATCCAGCAGAGACCAGTCCACCGTGGACAGACCCAGATCCAGTAGAAACTTCCTCCTCGTAGCTTTCTTCTGCAGATTGCAGTAGATTGAATCCGTGGTATGAGTCTCCCTCAGTTGATCACTTTAGGTACTACGCTGTCTTCTCTACAGGTCTCCTGTCCTTAAAGGCCCCGTAGGTCCTACATGAGGTCATCATCTCACTGTTTCTTCTTCTTCTCTACTCTCTAAATACACATGGCTGTTAGTTACTATGGTATGTATTCGGTCGTACAAAAATGCCAAAAACAATAGCAGACAACACTAAACCAAGATGAGCCTTATTGATTTGTTATGACGTATTTGGATATTGTGCATTTCTGCAAAAAAAGGAAGCCCTACCAAAGGTTCATCTCCAGTAGCCGGTCAGAGGCAGCTCTTTCCATAAAGATAATTCATTTGACACAAGTCAAAGCTCCACTAATATGTTTTGCTACCAGCATCATTACATTATGAGTATCAATGGATGTTGAATTGCTTGCTAGTAGCTATAGCTAGCTTTGTTAAGATCGAATTTGTACAAATGACAATTAATAATCTTAGTTTGTCCCACTTATTTCATTTAAGTCCCAAATAATGATAAAGTGGTTTAAGAATTTGACCAAAAAGTGAGTTTAATCATACTTAACTGAATGCATAGACACTAAAATCACTGATAGGAAAAAAGGACAATAATCCCTTCAGTAAAGGTTTTGTAGGGAGCGTTTGCTTTTCGCTTTCTTTTGGCTCACAATATGCCGGAACCAGAGACTGGAGACAAAGGGGGACCAGAGGGCAGCAGCAATAAAAGAGAGTGAAGATAATGGGATTACATTTCCCTCATCAGGGTTCATGACCTTCTAGAGTCTGCGTCCATGCAGAGCGAGGGACAATCATTACGTCTGGACTGTTTCTGCAGGTTCATTTTCTGCCTGGGACACATCTTGAGTCCTCGCTCTGAATTCATGTCTGTAAAACCACTTTTACAGTCACAGAAAATGGATTCTGACCCAAAAATATAAGCAATATTGAGAAAGGATCAAACATATGAAATGAGTAGAAACTATAAACTATGAAAAACAAGAATGCAATGATTTAGGACAAAAAGAAAAGGAGATCTTTAAGTGTTTCTCCTCAGTATCTATCATTGAACAAACCAGCAAGAATAAGTCTTTTATTTTGAAAAGCCCCAAAGCATCTATTAAAAGAAGCTTGAGCAGTACTTTAATGTGGCCCTCTGGAGCTATCATGTGAAAAATGTATATGACAATAACGTCATAATGACTTGAGCTGTCATGTGCAGTGTTTACCACTAGGGGGCAGCAGCAGACAGGGAGATGTTCCAGATGCTGGAGCAGATTGTATAAGGAGGCCTTCATGATGATGAGGTGATGTGTTCAGGGACAGGAGGAGAGGCAGACACCGGCAGGTACACCAGAGGAGGAGGAGGAGGAGGAGGAGGAGGAGGAGGGTCAGAGGGGAGTTAAAGGGACATGTTCAACACGGTCATCTCTGGATGAAGGCCAACACACAGACGGCCTCCTGCTGGCTGGAGACTAAAGAAGCTCGTTCATTAACTCTGCTGAAATAAAAAACACTCTATTTATTAATTATTTCATATTTATGTTTACTTTCCATTTGTGGCTACTTGCACTACAGCTTTGCTTCGGTGAATATTTTAAAAATATTAATATAGCAAACATTTTCCTGTATCCAGCGAAGATTATATAAACACCTCAAATTTATTTCAATTCGCTCTGGTTTTGTCTTCACTGATTCCTTTGTTTATCTGCTGTGTTGGTGCTGGGCCGGTAGCATAAAGTTCATTTATTAGAGTGTTGAATAGTAAAAAAAGAAATAAAACAGCAGACTTTTTCTAATGATTGTTTATAAGTTTATCCCTATAAGAAACCTCTTTTCGCATGCTTTCATTGGATTTATGGATAATATATTGATTATTGAGGCGTAAAAGGATATAACTCTTCATCGTGGTCCAAACACAACGGGGGAAAAGGAGTGAATTAAAACATGTGGAACACCTGACTGACTGATTATCACTGGCCTGCCTGTCTTTCATAAACCGATATATGGAATAAACTCTCAAATCCTGCAGGACCCTCATCCTACAATAGCTGACCTTTCTAAATGTCAAACTATTTTCACTCCTCTCTTGTATTCTATGAATTATTTATTACTATTATTATTATAATTATTATTGTCAGTAGTAGTATTTATAATTATAGATACTATTATTATTGTTTTTATTCTTCTTACTATTACTACTACTACTGCTTACTATTAATATTATATATTTTTGGATTATTTTTCATTCTTATCTTTTTCTCTTCCCTTACACACAATCATGCACATATTTTATTGCCATATTTTAAGTTCAGTAATTTTTTCATTTATGTCACAGTAACTGCAAAATGTTAATATCAGACCTATTTAGACTATTTCATCATTATCCTTATTTGGTTTATTATGTTTGTATATTTTCCTGTGTCTATCATCATTGTACCTGTAAAGTCAAAAACAACAGTAATAATAATAATAATAATAAAAATTAAAAAAAAGACAATGGCATGCTGTAGTATGAGTTTTGCTTTTAATGAATGTGCAGGAATAGCTTCCCCTGTACTTTCGAACTGGACCATAATGGATCAAGCATTAATGCGTCTCATGCATTACTGCCAGTCAAACACTGGACTTTGTATCAGCAATATTACAGTTCAGTAAGAACTTTGTTTGTGCTTTTGTTACGCAAGTGGATGAATCATTGAAAAGCCTTTTAGTATTAACTCCAGAGCAACAGAATCATGTTCTGCAGCATCAACACAGTCCGTAAAGATTCTTATTGTTTGTCCAAAGTATCTGATATTTATACAAAAGCACCTGTTTAACATTGGAAAACATGCAAGTATCTCTAATTATTACTGATACAAAGATACCTGCTCACCAGTTTTCAGATTGGCCTCTTGAATTGTGTAGTTTTACTTTATTATTTCCATGTTTTCTACATTTCTCTGTGAAGAACATTTGATATTTTTTCATTTGCTGTGAATATATGGATTTATCTTGAAGTGAACATGTTTGTTTACTCAACAGACAGCAGCCATATATTCAGCAGAAAACTACTGTATGTGGCTAATATAGTCATGGTCTCCAGAGGACGATTCATAATGTTTCAGTTTAAGTCATGTTTACTTTTACTGCCAAGAATGATGAAATTGTTTCAGGGGTATTCTTTTATATGCAGCACATGACACCATCTATCTTCAGAACCTCAGAGGAGAGATTTTACAGACGTAATGTGCATTTTGTCTTATGTATAGACAGAAGTAGTAGAAGTATTACAGTATGAATGTCAAGCATGTTCCAGTTTCCCTCAGGTACTTGTTGGAAAAATTGAAAGAGAACAGACTAAAGATCCACCCATTATCATAACCTACTTATCCTGTGCTGGGTCGTTTGGAACAGAACATGCGATCGCAAAAACACACAATTACCTCGTCTATATTAATAATAACAAGCACAAACTGACTCAGATTTCTCACAAAATCTGTATATTCAGCACTAAATTTCTTAACCAATTAATAAAATACTCAGTATTTTTCATTTTTCAAGTACTTATTTGACACAGGAGTATTCTAAACCATGTGGTCACTTCATGTAGACTATTTATTTGATAAATTACTAGAAAAAACATGCTATTTTGTGATAAATATTATTATCAAGATATGAAATAACCTACATAGAGATAGGAGATTTTGGCCATATCACCCAGCCCTATAGTGCATTTTATATATACACATACAGAACCAGTCAAAAGAGGATGAACCCTTTATTTCCTTTAATGCCACCAT
>NC_072464.1:22436086-22461086 GCF_027596085.1 Anoplopoma fimbria | reverse complement strand
GTGTGTGTGATACACTGATGCATTGAGATAAAAAAGAAGCAGATGACCGTTCTGATATAACAGATCTAAAATGGTCAAAAGGTGAGAGAAAGTGTGTGTGTTTATGGTTGTGTGCGTGATGCAATGGTTGTTTTGTGTGTGTGTGTGTGTGTGTGTGTGTGTGTGTGTGTGTGTGTGTGTGTGTGTGTGTGTGTGTGTGTGTGTGACACTTCTCCAGAGCATAATGGCTCAACACACAGCTGCAGCTGGCATCATTGATTCATCTTGTGGTCAAATCAAGTCTTCAAACTGCTGCTTCTGTCTGATCAACAATCCAGAAATCTGTCTGCTGCAGTGATAATGAAATACAGACCAGAGATCAAACCAGATCATGTTTGATTATATTATTTATTTATTTTTACAATTGCTGCAATGATTAGCGGATTAATCAGTTAGTCGGGACAGCGGGACATTCATCAGCGGGTTCTCCGATTAATGATTTCATTGTTTCAAAGTCATTTATAATCCAACACCACCAAATAGTCTCTGTGTCCAGCTACTTAAACATGCTTCTCTTTGTCATGTGTGATTATAAATTCAATATTTTGGGTTTTCTTTTTGACAGCTGGTCAGACTAAATGTGTCACGATGCACTCTGGGAAATTGTGATTCTGCCATTTTGAAGACCACAGGAATAATTGATTAATCTTAGAAGTAATTGACAGATACATATATGTTTAAAAATGTAAGATGAAGCCTTAATGTTTTACTTTATAATTAGCTATGATCATATAGTCATTGATTTATGTTTCTAGATGTCTAATAGACTAATAACGACTTATGAAAACGTCTTTGTTTGGTACCGATCCTATCAATAATCACACCATAACCTACATTTTTCTCAATGTAATGAGAATAACGATGTTTAAAATGTATTTCAAAGTAATAGCCAGGCGGCAACCTCCGGTTCTGAAGAGTGAAGCCGATGAGGAGTGTCTTAAAGCTGCATTCTATCTAATGTCCACCAGGGGGCGACTCCTCTGGTTGTATAGAAGTCTATGAGAAAATGACTCTACTTCTCTCTTGATTTATTCCCTCAGTAAACATTGTAAACATGAGTTTATGGTCTCAATCTCTAGTTTCAAGTCTTCTTCAATACAGCATGATGTTCATTTAGTAAATGATGCTCCATTTAGAGTCAAACAGACCATAAAGCAGGGGATGCTTTAGGGCGGGGCTACACACTGATTGACAGGTCGACACCAGAGACGTATACGGCGTCTCTACGTCACTCTTCCGCATTCTAAGTAAGGTAACTTCCGTTCATCTATTGCAAGGAAAACTACATGGCGCCGCACACACACCAATGGATGACGTCGGGATGAATTCTAGTTTTTTTGCGTCTGCATGTGTGTGACAGAGAGAGGGACAGATGCATGGAAAAATAATATCCGAATAAGTTTTATGAGTTTAGGACACTGGTGACGCATTGACGACACGATTGATAGGACACACACACACACACACACACACACACACACACACACACACACACACACACACACACACACACACACACACACACACACACACACACACACGGTGCTGGAGGGAGACACACCCTGACTCTCTGTCTCTGTCAGTGTAATTCAGTACAATAACTTTATCATGAACAGTCCTGCCAAGGTGCTTTATTAAATCAAAAAAAAAACACACACACACACACACACACACACACACACACACACACACACACACACACACACACACACACACACACACACACACACACACTCTGTGAGACAGTGTGTGCATTGTATAGAGTAACAGGGCTCCATGTGTGATCTCCTCCTCTTTGGATTTTTCCCATAATATTAGATGACTGTCTGTTGGAACATTTCCAGTGAATGGACATGGAAATCTACCGGTTGACTCATCAGGAAAAACAATGAGGACAGTGTGCTGGAAAAAGTTCCTTGAAATCTGGTCAAAGGTGCAACGATTGTAGGAGGGAAGTGAAGCGTGAGACAATGGAAGAAAACATTCAGTGTAGCGTTGTGTCTCTGATTCCGATTCTGAATATAATAGAACTGATGCTGCGTTTGAGACAACTCGGAGGTCTGAATTTTCCCCAACGGGACATTTCTATCTCATTTCTATCTCTCGAACGAAGTGTTTCAGGTGCACAACGCCAAAACGTTCACAAAAACATGGCTGACCGTGACAAACCTAGGTTTCTTTTGGAGAGTGTGCACACAATTTAACAATTTTTTGGGTAATTTTCAATGATTAACTGCAACTTTTGTACAATGAAGATAACATTCAGAGAAAATTAAATGTAACCAGCCAACTAATCTCATATTTTTGACATAAATTGACATCCACAATACGTTTTAGTAACTGATAGTATGCATTGTTTTATCTGAGTATAGGCAATTATACTTAATTTTGCCTCTTAGTTGATGGTCAACCCTATAAAAAAGTGCGCTTCCATTGTTGTGTGACATCAGACAACTGCTTCTTCGAGAAGTGAGTTCACAAGTAGGAACTTCCATCTTTGAGTGGCGTTTCATTCCACTTTTCCTAGTAGGAGGTCGGGATTTTGAGTTTCAAGTGTCTGGAAAGCAGCATGAGTCTGACAGCTTCTCTCTGTAAAAAGATTCTGAGCCTCATGGGTAGTGTAGTACTTCTGTAGTGCCATGCAGCCTTCTAAAATGAGGCAAAAAATAACATGATTTGTCAGAAAGGTAAATCACAGAACTTGTGTTTTTTTGTGGACAATATTGAGTTTCATTGCAGGGCTTCAAGTAACAATTTCCATAGGTGTATATTCATATAAATATCATCAGTATTGTTTGTGCATTTTCAAAAAGTATTGTACCAAAATGTCTTCTCTTCCCAAATCCTCAGATATAGAATTCTTTTTTTATGGCAAATATTGAATTTTTGCTTTAAATTACTCAAACTCTTCATTTGTTATCAAATTAGTTGCTGAGTTATTTTATATCGATCTACTTATTGCTAAATAATCATTGCTAAAGAGTAAACATTCAAGTTCACATTTTGTGAACTACTCCAACTTCATTTAGTTGTGTATGAAATGTTGTCAGGTGACATGATAAAACATAAGAAAACATAACATAGTGTGTCTCAAAGCCTGATCATTTAGTGATCATTTGTATAACTTTTTAATGCTATGTTATGATATTCACATTATCTTCATCAAAATATCTTTATTTATTGTTACCGCATTGCTGAAGAGAGACTCCATAAAAAATGTTTCATATCCTATCAGTAGAAAGAATAATGACTGCAAACATGCTGTGCAACAACACTTCAAAAAATGAAAAAATAACTATCAGAATTCAAAATCATTACACCTGCAGCAGGAGTTGAAATGTGCACAAGTGTCTTCATTTAATCTGTGTTGCATCCTTTGTAGTCCTCCTTGAGACAGAGGACACTTTGAGAAAACGATCCACATACAAGACTGAAATTAAGCGATTTTTGTCCACAAAAAAACCCCAAAAACATCAAAGCTACCTGCACACATTAAGATGCAGCGCTGCGTCTGAGCAGCTGTGAGGGAGAAGCAGAGAGGAATCTGTCTCCATCATCCGGATGTCACCTCGACTTCAGCACAGAGGAAATTAGAGACGGCTCCGCACCACTTCTCCATTTCTAAAAAGCAATCCCAACATATTGAGTTTCTGCCAATACTGATACCGATGTGATCCTACGCCCGGCTGTTAATAAGCAGTTTGCGTGTTCCCGACATTGTCTCTTTTACTTGATTTGCCATTCATGTAACATCCCCTCTGCTGCTGCCATAATGGATTCCTCCTTGTGGAGCGCCGCTCTCCTGCAAAGCTGAACTCAGTCTACTGGAGTGCTGTCAGACTTAGTAATGACACAGGACGCACATGGGAGCCTCGTGCTGACTTCTCTCTTGCTTGTGCTGTACAACTTAGTCATAATTCTTTACATGTTGCTTCTGCAAGTGTTAAATCACATTTAGGATATTGAGAATTGACACCAGGACAGATCGTTTTGCTCGTTACTTCCTTTGTGACACAATATAACACAATGTACATCATTTAAGATGCATGTGACATTAACTTACACACTGTAATATGACAAAGGACTGGTTTTTTTACCATAACCTCTATAAAAAAAACAAATCAAGCATGTCGGCTGTTCTAGGTATGACTTTCAAGTGATTATCCAGGCTGCAAACTCTGGTTCTGAAAAGTGAAGCCGATGCTGAAGTGTCTTAAAGCTGCATTCTCTCTAGTGTCCATCAGGGGGCGACTCCTCTGGTTGTATAGAAGTCTATGAGAAAATGACTCTACTTCTCTCTTGATTTATTCCCTCAGTAAACATTGTAAACATGAGTTTATGGTCTCAATCTCTAGTTTCAAGTCTTCTTCAATACAGCATGATGTTCATTTAGTAAATGATGCTCCATTTAGAGTCAAACAGACCATAAAGCAGGGGATGCTTTAGGGCGGGGCTTACTGTGATTGACATGTCGCTACCACGGCGTTGTCCTGTCTTGGAGTTGTACTTGTTTTGGTAGACATTTTTTTTAACCCTTTCACAGTGTGATTTCAGTTCACAACAGTTAACTGTAAAATGTCAGTCGCATATATTGTGGGTTGTACTTCACTCCGTCTTCTCACGTCTCTTCTGGTTGCAAACAAACAAGATGGCGACGGCCAAAATGATGGATTCACGGCTTCAAAACGGTAGTCCACAAATCTATGGGTGACATCACTTAGACTATTTCTTCTTCTCACATACAGTTTAATATATCAACTAAACCTGGTATCATGTTTTGAAACCTACACTCACACATATTTCCACCAATGTACACAGTTTCTTTACTTCTTGAGATTCAGTAAGGAGAGCATATTGAATTAGTAAACTCAAAAACATTCAACAATGCTGCGATTTTTGCAGCAAAAAAATACTATATTTGTATAAAATGGGGGATGTAGAGGCCAAGTCAACAAGGACTGAGAGAGCTGGAGGACGGAGGTCTTCATAGGAGTGAGGTCAACTGCTGCTGAGCTGCACTGAAACCTGATCGACTGGATTATTAAATCATTCTCGCCTGCGGCACGTCATCCGCCCCTCTTTTTTTATTAGTAGTCCTTGGGCTCACACATTTATATTAACCGGACAAATAACAGTTAACTTGTTGTTTAATAAGAATTAAACTTGTTTAAATAATCTTGATGTAACGATGTTCAACGACTATTAATCAGAGGAAAAAGACAAAGAGCTGCGTATTGGAAAATAATCTGGTGATACAATACACATCATGATACAGCATAAATCAATAATATTTTGATATCATGATATAAGACTAGTCATGATATTGATGCTTGTCTTTTCCTGGTTTTAAAGGCTTCATTACATTAAAGGGATTACATTTTTTGATCTTACCAGACTGTTCTAGATGTTTGCCTTAACCTACTTTATACACATTATATCCACATTACTCATGATTATTTATCAAAAAAGTAAATGTGCGAATATTTTGTAAATGCACCAATTGTCCTCCCTACAATATCATCGCAATAAAGAGGTATTTGATCAAAAAATATTGTGATATTTGCCCTAATTCAGGGTTGCAATTTAATACATTGTTATACTGTAAGCATACATGATATATTTATATCTTTATTTTAGGAGAACATAGTCTTTATTTTAGGAGAACATAGTATAAGAAACATGCATAAAATATAAAATATATACTGTATCACGAAACATTATATTGTGATACTCGGGTGTATCTATATTTTATTACTCCCATACTTCAACTCCATCAAACTGTATAGTATTATTCCCGGCAGTATATTATTTATATATGCGTTTGAAAAGCTCCAATCAGATGTATTCTGTTTGTGTTTATGTTCTTCACTCTGGTTTAATCGAGGTTTCTTTTTCCCTGCGTATGGCTGAGGAAGTCCGTGTGTTGTGATAAAGTCATACTTGAGTTTTCTATGCATAGGAAATGGTTTGGAAAAGATAAAAAAACATGAAATGGAAATTAGACCGAATTCTCACATTTTAAGAAAGCAACAGCTGAGAAATAAATAAAAAGGAGTCACAGCACACTCACAGGAAAGCGCTGGAGGCGCGGCTGCCCAATGTTATGCTAATCAGACGTCTATAAATAGGGCCCTAAATCATCAGACGGAAACAGGAAGTGACAAACACGCATTCATACGTACACACGCGCAATCAGAGAGCAGCGTCTGAGTGTTTGTCAGACAGCCGACGCCAGCTGTCTGTCAATGGCTGCTGCTGTTGCTACGCTACGTCGCTAAAAAACTCCATCTTCTCATTTCATTAGAGCAACAGGCGAGCTGGAGTGAGTGATGTCATTCTGGGCTTTGTCGTGGTAGAAACAGGTGAAGCGCAGCAGATCGTCACGCAGGCATGCTGGGAGGTTATGACTACCTTCACACCAAGAGGCCCTAATGGCTGCGAAAACCAGATTCTTGCTAAATGCTGATTTGTTTAAAATCCAGTCACTTCTCTTTTAAAATTACAAAGATAAATCTTTTATGCGTTTTCTTCACACTGTTACTGTTTGGCATGAATAGCTGCTTGTTCTCGTGAGATTGAATCTCAGTGTGGGTTCTTCGTACTCCAGCTGTGAGGAGTTGAAGCAGACACTCACTGTGTGCATGAGCAGATAATTAGAGTTAATTGTCTCAGCTAATCTGCCGGGAGCCGCGAGTTAATGTCTGTACGCCACGGAGATGTTTGGTAAGGACAGAAGATGGCGGCTTCAGCGGCAGTTCAACGTGGAGTTTGCACTTCTTTGCCAGCTTGTTCCCAGGTGTGGACAGGCGTGAAAGTGGGCATGGTTTAAACTTCTTCTCTCAAGGTCTTTTTATTTCATTCTTCTTCACTGCTTTCGTCACTTTCTGTTTGTACAGCCGAGTGGAACATCATGAATGGCTTAGAGAAGAGACCAAAAGTGTGTGCAGTACAATTTACAGGGTTGGAAGTCTGGCCGGGTATATGAGTACCACTACCAGTACCCTTAAAGTTATGCCCATACCAATAGAGTACTTCATTTGATGCATCATGTGAGTGGAAGGTGTATGTGTCCTACTGGCTTGCTAATTTCTGCTGTACTGCAAGGCGTTTTTCTCTAAACCAAGAAGAAGAAGTGGACAAAGCCACCGTGGGGTCCATCATTAGATTATGAACCGCCGTTTTGAAGCCCTAAATTTGGAATTTTTACCATCGCCATCTTGTTTTTTTGCAACCAGCAAACAGAAGTAACCATAATGAGACGCCGTATATGGCTCTGGTCAATCACAAGGTAGCCCCGCCCTAAAGCATCCCCTGCTTTATGGTCTGTTTGACTCTAAATGGAGCATCATTTACTAAATGAACATCATGCTGTATTGAAGAAGACTTGAAACTAGAGATTGAGACCATAAACTCATGTTTACAATGTTTACTGAGGGAATAAATCAAGAGAGAAGTAGAGTCATTTTCTCATAGACTTCTATACAACCAGAGGAGTCGCCCCCTGATGGACAGGAGAGAGAATGCAGCTTTAAGTGACTTCAGCACTAACTTCACTTTTCATAACTGGAGCAGCGTTGGCAGGGCTGTCTTGTTGCAGAATATCTGATCCCAGTACCCCACCCTACACCCCAAAGATTTAAAATCTGCATATCTCACTGCTCGGAAGTTATTGGAATCATTTTCACACAAGAGAACGTGATGCCAGGGATTGTTTTCGCACTAAAAACCGAGTCTGCAGCTTTCTGTTACTGGATAAACAATGAATCTTAGAAATGACGATGATGTGGATCGGTTACACTTGGCACATTCTCAATCTGACAATTGGGTCAGTATCGATGCCGATGCCAGTCTGCTGGATCGGATCCGGTGCATCCGTAGTTCCAACTGTTTCATTTGAAGCATTATCACAGTCAAAACTTTTTTCATTTTAGTAAGAGATCTCATTTCACTCTGAGAACAAACTTGGTAGCCTTGAAACATTCTGCATTTCTTCTACCACAGGTTTCTTTCTCTTCTGAAGAGGATTAATACTTACTGTTGACTTTACATACATTTACTGTTTGTGTGTGCGTATAGGACATCTAAGAATGACTGTGGCTTACATAGATAAGCGCATGTGTGTGTTTGAGACTCTACATGGATGAATGAGCAGTAATCCATTGATTCACTCTGATTCATACACACACTGCTTCGTCCAGGCTTAGAGGCAGATTAACCTGCAACACGAGCACTCACACTCAGAGAGGGAGGGACAGTTTGGATGAACAGTAATTATGATGTGTGATTTTTGTGTAGGAGGGTGTTGTACTGCTTATCCCACCCCCACCAAGCTGTAGTTTGGACTTTTAATCATTAAATAATGAGTTTATGCGTCGGGATTAAAGCTAATGGTAAAGGCTGTTGTTTTAATAAAGCTTAATGAGATCAGTAACACTACTAGTGGATTTACTAATCCACTAGTAGTGCCAGCACTTACACTGATACCTCTGATCATGTGCTGCCATGAATACATATTAACGGACATTACAGTCAAATAAACTGAACGGTTTCTGCTCTCAATGTGCATGTAGGTGAGCTTAGTTAACACATTGTAGAAATATTATTGCATATTTCTATGGATGGATCGGTGACCAATCTGGTATCTGGAAATAACAACAGTATCTGGAACCGATAATAGATTACATCTGTTCCATCTCTACCTAGAGTAGACACTTGAGAATTCGGCAATGTGAAATGTGAGCAGAGAACTCCACTGATTCAGCATTACACTCCAGTAACATTCAAAACCGTTGAGTCAGAGATATCGCCTTTTCTATTCCACACAATCTTCCTCCTCGTCATAACCATAGATTGTATATAAGAAGTGGACGTAGTCGTCATTACGTCACAGATTGGTTTGTGGACTGCGGATTTAAAGCCTGGAGTTTGGCATTTTGGCCGTTGACACCTTGTTTTTTGTACAAGTGAACTGAAGTGTTCATATTTGGACTGTGGAGGAGTGACTTAGAGACGCCGTATAAGACTCTGGTAGCTGCAGAGCGCTGTCAATCAAAAGGTAGCCTTGCCCTAAAGCATCCCCTGCTTTATGGTCTGTTTGACTCTAAATGGAGCATCATTTACTAAATGAACATCATGCTGTATTGAAGAAGACTTGAAACTAGAGATTGAGACCATAAACTCATGTTTACAATGTTTACTGAGGGAATAAATCAAGAGAGAAGTAGAGTCATTTTCTCATAGACTTCTATACAACCAGAGGAGTCGCCCCCTGGTGGACATTAGAGAGAATGCAGGTTTAAAGCACTTTAGCATTGGCTTCACTTTTTCACAACCGCCTGGTCATAATCTACCCCCTGCATTACCCACAATACAAGTCCACAGCTCACTCTGAGATTTAGTTGTGTTATGCTACTAGCGGCTAATGTAGCCTGGAGTCTCGCTAGCCTCAAGCAGAGATGAGAGTGAGCTCCAGAGGTCTGGTAAACTCAAGTCTTTTAAACTCCACACAAACTGATTTTTTTGTTGTATTTAGCCCAAACTGATGCTCAATTTATCAGACTTAAAGCAGCTCCCTCTGGAGCCACTAAAAGCTTTTATGCAACTTTCTTCACATATGCAGTAGTACTCCCCAACATCTGTATACAGGCTTTTAAGTGTATATTCAATGGTCTTCCACGTTAACAGTGAACCTCTGGCCCCCCAGCATAAAGTAAAAGTGAGCTGTAATAGCATTCTTCATCTTATGTCCCAACTCCCATCTATTATTAATGAGCAAAACTGTCAGAATCCATCATACAGAGACAGCCGAAGCCTGTTGTAACTGAAATTGGTTTATCTTACAAGACGAGCCCCCTATCTCATTTATATACTGTATTATTTCCATCAGGCTTTTAGGAGTGCTGGTAAATTGTGCACATTTTGTAGCATTGAAATGTTTCCAGCAAACCCTTTTGTTGGATAAAAAAATGTTTTTTTCTTTGACTTTTTTTATGGATCATCAGTGCACTTTTCATTTGGAGTCAAAGTGAAATGATCATCTCATGCATGCCGTTCACAGCAGAGACATACCGGGACCATCTGGGAATATCATGTCATAAAAATGTAATTTCTTAAAGCAGCTTTGGGACGGAGTTAATCCCCTCACTTGTATGATCTGTCGGTTGACAGTTAATGCAGCTGGTGCACTGAATCCACACGGGCTTTGTCCGGACCGCCGATGTAGTTTTGAGCCTTATTCATTTTATTATTAATTATTGGTGGTAAGCTGAAGCAAATCAGGCAGAATGAGGAGAAATGAGAAAAGAGTGGCTGGATGTCAAAGAGTCTAAACATGCAGATCATGAACCTGAATTTGTATATACGAGCAGATTCATGACCAGCTTTCTGTATCTTCCATGTGAATGTCATATCATGCAAATAAAAACAGTAAAAAACAGACACATAACCAGCACAGTAGTGTGCATGTAAATATATCCTACTTGGTCTCAGTGACAGTTAAGTCCAACAGACTTTGATTTTTCAACATTCAAGATTAACTTTATTGTCATTCCTGCCATTCACAGCAGAATGAAATAACTTCGCACCGTAAGCTCATGATTGTAATAAAAAAATGCGTAAGCTCATGATTGTAATAAAAAAATGCTAAAAAGAGTAAACTTATAAACTAGATATGTAAACATTCCTAGGATAAAAAAATGCATATGAAGGATAATATTGCACATAAGGGATTAAATTACAGGTTTAGGTTCAAATAAACACATAGAAAATAGTTGCACAAACAGGATAATGTTGCATATTTAGGATACAATTGTTTGTCTGGGATGAAGTTGCACATCACAGCAGTAATAGACAGGCTGGTTCTCTTCTGGTCTGATAGCGTTGCAGTTTCCATATCAGATGGAGATGCAACTGGTCAGTACATTCTCTATGGCCCCTCTGAAGGATGTGGTGAAGATGAGAGTGGGGAGATGGGTTCCCTTTATCTGTAGCAGGAAGTCGAAGTGCTGCTGGGATCTGGACGGGTCGATCTGAACAACGATGTCTTTCGATTTGTTGACATTGTTAGTGTTGTACCAGTCCACTAGTTCCTCCACCTCCTCCATCTGAGTATTGTTCTATTTTAGGTTTATCATCTGCCTTTTTTTGTTTTAGCGATCATATATGTTTCTGTATATTAGTGATCTTATGTTGTCATTGTTGTGTTTTATTTTATATTGAAGGGGAGGATGTAACTGTACGTGTATTCATCTTGAACTGTTCGGGGTTGTACTCCCAAAAAGATGCTTTGATAAAAGTGTGTTGGGTTCGGTACACGTCTTTCTTCAATTTGGTACGCTCTATGAATTAAAATATTGTCAAATTAACTCAATATGCTCTTATTAGTTCCACATTATCCACTATTTGTTAAAGGACATGGCTTACGATATTTTATATTTTGGTTATTTTCAACAAATCCCATAAAAAGACCAAAACCAGCAGTGTGTTGGTCAATCCTTCAGTACTATATGACCTCCATACCCTGTCTGTGGCTCATGCCTTAATGTTCCTACAGATGATCTTAAATACAAGTTACATATCTATACTTTCATTTACAATAATAGCTAAAACATCTGAGCCCTGTTATTTCTTAATGGAGTAAATGGTGTTTTTGTTTGGGTCTATTTTCAGCCTCGGCGGGGTAAATGCTGCACTCTAAATGGATCTTTTTCATCCATTTACTTTATATTTGCAAATATGCATTTCGTTATAACAATGGAGCTTTACTGACATTTCTTTTTTCCCCCATTGGTCATACACTATGCCAACATTTTCAATTGATTGACTTTTACAGTAAGAATTACGTCCAGTAAGTGGGGGAGTCCTGTTCCTTTAAACGAGGCCTCAGTCCTGAGTCATGGTGAGTGAGGAAACGTGGAGGGAGGAGCTTCACATCTATTATTGAAGAGGGTGTGTTTGTGTGTGTGTGTGTGTGTGTGTGTGTGTGTGTGTGTGTGTGTGTGTGTGTGTGTGTGTGTGTGTGTGTGTGTGTGTGTGTGTGTGTGTGTGTGTGTGTGAGGAAGAGGGTCTCTCACCCCCGCTGTCATCAGGAACAATAAGATGCTGCTGCTGAGGAGAGAGAGGCAGGGATTCCCTCCTTCCATCCTTCCCTCCCTCCTTGTCTCCTTCTCTTTGTCTCCCACACCCACACCCAGTGTCAAGAACAGTGGCAGATGGGTGCGAAGAATGAAGTGTGTGTGTGTGTGTGTACGCGGGATGTTGGGGTGACAGACAGGAACAGAGAGAGAGAGAGAGAGAGAGAGAGAGAGAGGCAGCTTAAGTGGATTAGTCCTTATTACCCACCAGGGGACAAACGAGAGAGAGAAGACGAGAGAGAGAGAGAGAAGGAGAAAGAGTGTTAAATAGATAAATACAAAGAAAAGGATTTCCTCTCCCGCTCCTCCTCCTCCCTTTGTCTCCTCCCTCCCTAAAAGCTTTCTAGTCTTTGGACAGCTGCAGCCATATGGTGCGTGTGCGTTAGTGTAATGAGCATCCGTTTTGACTATAATCGATCACAAAGACATTTTACAGACGTGTGTGTGTGTGTGTGTGTGAGTGTGTGTGAGTGTGTGAGTGTGTGTGTGAGTGTGTCACAGGCTGATTAGTGGTGCTCGCTAATAGACCTTGATGTTATTAACCGCTGTGGGCAGGTGTTTGCCTTTGTCTTTGTGTGTGTGTGGTTGTGTGGTTGTGTGTGTGTGTGTGTGTGTGTGTGTGTGTGGTTGTGTGTGTGAGACAGGGACAGGAAGCTCTTATCTTGATTGACAGAGCCACAGATAGTCCGACTGTTGAGCAAAATGGGAATAAAGAATAAATTCTGCTTTCATTCAAAATGTACTTTTCAATGTATACACATCAAAGCGAGTATATTTTATTTTTACTGACCAAAAATCATAAATTTAATTATCTTTGCAACATGCACACTTGTACCTCAGACCCTCAATTCAAAAAGGAAAAATGAAAAAAACACAGGACATTGAAATCAACGGTTTAACCTCTAGTTTAGGTTGAAATATACTCAATGTTTGCCTCGGAGGAGATTTTAAAGTTATTCTAAAAAGCCTTCCCCCTCTGAGGTGTTTTTTTTATTCCCTTTGGCTGATTTGACCTTTTTCATTCTGACACTGAGCAGAGCTCTGCAACAGATTTGCTGAGTTCACTAAACGCCATAAAAACCAGAAGGAATCATAAAAGAGGAAACTGTCCCGTCCTAACAGGTGCAACCAAACGATCCTGTCTGGATTCATCCTCTTTTTAACAAATCAGCATTTTTCTGACAGTAGCGACTGAACAAAAAAAAGGATGAGAGGGAGAGACAACAAACCTACAGCATCTTGATCTGCGGTCTGTGTAGAAACCATGTTGTTGTGGGCAAATCACCAAACCCCCTGAAGCTGTGTGGACTCATGTTCAGCTGCAGCTACGTCACAACTTGTTTCATATTTTTGTTGGACTGGCTCGCTCCAGCCGTCCATCATTTATACCAAATATATGACTTTGTGTGTGTAGATGCAGCACCCGATCGACTGATGTTGTTTGCTTTCTATCCGAAAAGGGGTCACGAGATGGAGCGTGACATGTTGTTCCTGATCAGAACCAATCAGAGAGCAAATGTGGTTGTTCACATCATGGTTTTCAAAAAGATATCTCTGTTTCGGCATCTCCAGACTAAAAACTCAATCCCTGAAACTGAAACAAGTCTTTTTTTCTTTTTAACGGTTCCAAAACGCCGGAGTAGTGTGGACGCTCGGCGTGAAACTACTAAAAGTATAAGTGTGGATGTAACCCAAGACATTTATAATCCTTATTCCCTCTCACTTCTTATCTGATTAATTCACTAGGAATTATTTACAGGCTTTCCTGTTAACCAATTATCATCTCAACTGAAGGTTATTTAAATCAACATGCCTGTTCTGTCTCTTTGCCTCCACTCCTCCAACACTAGCGCCAAAAAGTAGGGTTTTACGAGGTCTTAGAGAACCTCTATAAACATATCAAGTTCATGCCGTTGATGCCAGAGTGTCTTTAGCACATCGAACCCCCTGAAGTCGTATTCACTCTCGGAGTCTCTCGTCTGACCGGCCCGGTACAAACTCCATGAGTCAGTGGAAATACCGGAAAGGACAAAGCTGCAGGATTCACCTGGAGTCTCTAGCCAACCGTCCAATCAGGAGAGAGTTCAGTCACAGCCTGAATGGGGCTGTTCACACACACACACACACACACACACACACACACACACACACACACACACACACACACACACACACACACACACACACACACACACACACACACACACACACACTCCTAACAGGGCATCCTTGGAGATAGCCAGTATGCTTGACCCTGAGTAATTACTCACAAGTGTGTGTGTGTGTGTGTGTGTGTGTGTGTGTGTGTGTGTGTGTGTGTGTGTGTGTGTGTGTGTGTGTGTGTGTGTGTGTGTGTGAAGCAGAGAGGGATGACTCTCCAGCAGCTGAGCCGTCAGGGAGCAGATAAGAATCCGACCTGAACACCATGTTATTGATTCCTTTGTCTCTCGCCCCTTAAAGCAGAACAATATCACACCGACCCGTTCAGTGTTCGGCCGTGTTTTACTGCCCAAGCAATTTTCAGCCCATTGATCAGCTGATGGAAAGAAAATGACAAATTATCCTTTCAATCATTCGCTGGTTTTGGCTTAGCAGATTGTGAGGCTTTGGTGCTTTTTCTCTGGTTTTGTTTTTTTTATTGTAAGTTTAATTATATTTAGGTTTCAAGTGTGATAGTTAGTCATTTTAGTTTATTTTTTGTCTGATTTGCTGCCCTCTGCATGTCCAAACATCAGCGCTCCTCATTAGTTCACTGCAGTCAGTAATTACCCTGTAATTCTGTACTACACAGCCGTAAAACACTTTATGGGCTGCAAGGAAACTACTGTGTGTTTATGTGTGTGTGTGTGTGAGAAAGAGAGAGATTAAATGAGGTCAAGGAAAAAGCATGTGTTCTCAGTAAAATGATAATGGATAATAATAGATCTGTTTTGAGCTCATCAGTTGTGCTGGGATTATTGAGGGAGACATCAGTTCCTGAGCTGTTCAGAAAATGTTTTTTGTTCCCCTGAAATGTTTTTCCAAAAGGTATTTAAATCAATTTAGCTTTTCTTTGGCGGCCAGATTTGATAAAAAGCCAACTAAAAGACTAGAGCTAGAACATGTAGGTTTAGTAGAATGTTGTTGAGGGTTATTTTTTTTAAATATTTTGGCTGTAAATGTTTTTTTTATGTCGCTGTCTGACTCATTTGGTTCTGACCAGTTACTGACTCACTGCAACTCTCTGAACACAGACGTCCCACCGAAAACGACCCAGCAGAGTAGAACCCATTGATGAAATACTGGTGAACTCTTATAGACAGTTCCACCTCATGTCAGAAAATCTAAACTGTATATCTTTAAATCAAGAGATTTTAAGCTCCAAATGACCAATAACCCAACTGATGACCTGACAGATTTACAGGTTGGCTGGTCACTGACTGGTTTGCTCCAAGAGTCAACCAGTTTATGACTCACTGCTTTTATGGAACCACGCTGGCAACTGCCTTGCCATCAAAGAAGGCATGATGTTTCAACGTATCCTCATACGAAAAGTTCTTACTCATTTTTTTGTGCATTTTCCTACAAAAGCAAGCAACATGAGTCAATATCATCTCGGTACATGAATACTGTCCTTTCAAAATAAACTTCCCTCTTCACAGGAAGCTCTGTTAGGTTTAGACAACAAAGCGTATTAGTTAAGCTTAGGAAAAGATCGTCCTTTGGTTAAAAAAAACACAGAAAAGTACCGATACTGAAGAATGCGTGTGACGTTACAAAAACATCAGTGTTAAATTCTCGTTTCACGTTTGGAACAAACTGCGGTCTCCTGGCTAAATGCTCGCCATTTGTCGGACCAAAACACTGTGATTTAGCGTTCTTTATTCATCCTCGTTAAAGATTACACGGATAACATTCGGAAAAATGTTCGTGGGATATCGACAAAGTACAGCCAGTTATTTTTTCATAGGTATTTGCTACTAATGTTGGATGAGACCAGCCTGGACGTTTTCATGATTGTCCATCCCATTCTTGCAATTTCTCAGGAACACCTAGAGGAATTTTCTTCACAATTGGCTCAAACATCCACCTTGACTCAAGGATGAAGTAATTAGAATTGGGTGGTCAAAAGGTCAAAGGTCATGAAAACACGTCAACATAAGTCAAGAATTTGTGTGCTAGTTATGACAATTTCACACATACGTCTAAAAGGATAACATGATGAAGTCATGACATGGATGACTAATAAACCACGAGGAGGTAGTTCAAGTTTATAAAGTGTCTGTTTTGCCGTGAGGGTTATTTACAAGCCTGTTTCCTGCCTTGCTGTTTGCTCGTCCTCAGTTTAACTCAAACCTAAAACTCTCAGGCAGATGAAGATTTAGTATGCTGTGGTTTGGCCCGAGTCAGTGAGTTTGTGTGTGTGTGTGTGTGTGTGTGTGTGTGTGTGTGAGTGTGTGTGTGTGTGTGTGTGTGTGTGTGTGTGTGTGTGTGTGTGTGTGTGTGTGTGTGTGTGTGTGTGTGTGTGTGTGTCATGGATGGTTGGAAAACACTCCAGTACAACCACAAGTAGCTCTTTTGCAGGAGAGTCCCACTGCAGTTGAGTTTGCATGTAAATCCTGAATTTTATTCATTTTCAAAGTTCTGTTCATAGTTTCCATTGAGACTGAATGAATGAAGCAGCTGGGACTGATTCACAACACCATTTCATTTAATCTTTCTTTCTTTCTCTCTGGTTCTTTTTCAAAGTGGTTTCTTTGTGCGGTCAGTTATTTTATATTCACGTCTACTTTTCTGTCCTTCCTCGTCTGTTTGGTCGTGTTGCTAGCTTCTCCTGGCATCTTTCTGTCTTTGAACCGAGCACCAATTAAATTCCATTCATCCTTAAAGGAGGCTACACACACACACACACACACACACACACACACGTACAGGAACATTTGTGTCAGTCTGTAATTGAGTGAACAGAACCTGGCTTACCAAGGAGTATTAATAGAACAAAGAGAACACGAGTGGAAACATTAATCCCTAATATTCCTCAGTTCAGGGTACAATTATCATCTGATCTTCTGGGCTTTACAGCCACCATCTGATAATTCAGTCTCACGGTTTTCCTCTCTTTCCCGTGATGCTCATCCAAAAGTCCTTAGGGAATAAAAACGCTCCATTTACAGAGACACGATGTGGACAGAAAAGGGCAGCTTGTGTTCGTTCTGCCTGCTGGCAGGTAGCGTTTGGAGATCAGTCAGTCTGGTGTTGTGAGGGGCTCTAATCATCAATGAGCCTAGAAAAGAAAAAAAACCCACACAGAGCTATGAATGCAATCAGGAACAAAACACGAAATTGTAGTTGCTTAATAGCATGAAATTTGAACCAAAATGTAAAAAAACAGAAGCTGAATTTATTCATGAAGATCTAGTAAAGCTCAACGTCTGTGTTCAGCCTGCTGTGTCCTGGGTTCATGTGACAAAACTGTTAATAGTAAATAGTTAATATAATGGCAGAGTTGGTTATGAAAGGGTTAAAAATACAATTGACAACACTGTAAAATTTAGGTTTTAGACATTTGTGTGTATTTGTTGTCCTACACGTAGTCGTGATTTTGATTTAAGTTGGAGATTGGTGACGTCAATACGTCATGAACGCTGGATTAGTAGCGTAGACACAGGATTTGAAGCTCTATGTGTTCAGAAGGTTTTCCTACTGCAATGCCCTCTGGGACTTGTAGTTGACCTCTTTCTATAGTCTACAGTCCGATTCTTTCCACGCCTTGTCCTATTGTTCCACTGATGATTCAACCAGAGGAGTTTTATGTCAGTAGAAGTGCTGGATATTCCAGACAGTCTCCTAATAACCTATATATATAAAAGAGAGGAGAGGACTCACACTTGGCGGGTGTTTTGCTGAGGACCAAAGGGAGTATAATTATATATATCAGTTAATACTGATGCATCAATGTGTAAGCTAAAAGCCAACGACGCTGCAAGCAGCCATACTGTGAGCCAGGCAATCGCTCCATTCCAAATGGGCATGCTCTCCGAAAACGGGCACTGAACTAGTTACAAGATACTTTGTTCATTATATATTATTAATACTGATGTATCATTGTATTGTTGTACAGCTGCTTGAGTTTCTAACTAGTACCTTTTTATATATAATGTACATTAAAGAAACCTTTAATCCATTGGTACCCAACGAGGGGCCCCTTTCAAAGGCTTATAAGATTTAAAAAAACAGTCCTGTGAACCAAATTTGGGTACAGTACCAGTCAAAAGTTTGGACACACCTTCTCATTCAATGGTTTTTCTTTATTTTTTTTTTTACATTGTAGATTAATATTGAAGACATCCAAACTATGAAGGAACACATATGGAATTATGTGGTAAACAAACAAATGCTCAACAAACCAGAATATGTTTTATATTTTACATTCTTCAAAGTAGTTGAATGAGAAGGTGTGTCCAAACTTTTGACTGGTACTGTATATATACAGTTTTACTTTTGTGTACTTTTTCACCAGTCAAAGACATTTGAAATGTGACAATGCTTTTAGTAAAAGGTCACAAAAAAGGTAGTAAAACCTGGTTTAATCTTTTTATATGTTTTAAAAAATTGTAATCTGAAAAGTAACTTGTTATTCTAGCTGTCAAATAAATGTAGTGGAGTAAAACACACAATATTTCCCCCTGAAACGTAGTGGAGTAGAAGTATAAAGTAGCATACAATGGAGTACAAGTACAAGTACAGTACAGCTCAACACAGTACTTGACCAAATATATTTAATTATTTATGCCGCTGCTAATAGCTAATGTAATGCTGTGTGATATTTAAGTCCCAGATCAGAAGTGTGTTTGTTGTTAAAGTGAATGTGGCGCCTCCAAGTACCTAACTGTCACCAGGCCCTTCACACACACACACACACACACACACACACACACACACACACACACACACACACACACACACACACACACACACACACACACACACACACACACACACACACACATTCCATGTCTGACCACTCTGAAGTTTTTCCTCTCTACAGACAGCTGCTGTCTGGAGACTGAAAGCTGATCCAGAGACAGACAGAGAGAGAGAGTTCCATCTGATCGCCCAAACACGTGTTCCGTGTTTTAACATTCGGTTCCTCTCCGTCTCTCGCTCCGTCGGCCTTTCCTCGAGGAAGGCACCTCTTGGCTTCCTCTTGACCTCCGACCCCCTTCTGGTTAATCATGTTCATGTGTGTGGAAGCGTCTCAGCAGGATAAAACAAGCGTGTCTGTGTGTGTGATGGAGATTTTCAGGTGGTTTTCTGTAGCAGCCAGAAGGCCACACTCAGCGGGTCACGTTTTATGAGAAAAGCAAGACGTTGAACATTTTCTTTGGCTTCTCTCTTTCTTCACACTTAATATTTTACTGTTGCTGGACATGTATGTTAAGAATATATATATATATATATATATATATATATATATATTTTTTAATTTGTTTATTTGGTACAGACAGTGCACATTAATAAAACTTTTATTTCCCTGGACGGATATTACAAAGTCACCCTAACAGAATATAAGATTAATAATACACTGCATTATTTACTCTTTACAAAGCATGCAGAAACAATAAAAGAAGAGAGGATATTAATATAAGTGGAAACATCATTCAGGACACCATGTGCATAGTTAAGCAATGTTAAGAAATGAAACCCAGAGGCTCATAAAACAACGAAGCAAACAAATGAGGGACAACTATGTTAAATAGAAACATGGACTTCATTTGGCAGATGCGACTTCAATCAAATTTAATTTCAATAAACAAGCAAAATATTCACAATATATACCTGCTGCAGAAAAAAAAGTATCCCCAGAAAATGGTGATCATTGTTGATCAGCTGTTTTTTCTAACAGATCCATTCTTCTATTTTAAAGCTAGCTTCTGTTCCTCGGATGTTCGTTTCATAATGTATGTTTGCACCATGGGTTAAAGCTACATCATGTTATTGTGTACCTTGTAAGCTAAAATGGTGCACCTGCTCATAAAACCGGATCACTCCATTAAAATAGTTATTTTGTTGACATTTAGCAACTATTTTGTTGCTTCCAAAGACACACAGAAAGCAGCAGAACCTCATAGTTGCACTTGAAACACTGTATTTCCAATCTGCTGCACATCGTCATCAGAATATGTTGAATTTATCCAACGTTGGCAAACACATCTCCTCAATATGTGATCATGGCAAGTTCTACGAACCTAAAAATCTGTTTTTCATTAATTTAAACTGACCATTCAAACCAGTGAATCATAATATCTACACTGGTTTTTGTCCGTTAGTCTGCGTCTACTGACTTCTGTTTGATCTTTAGCTACACTACTAGCGGATTCTGCCTGTACTCGTGTGTGTGTGTGTGTGTGTGTGTGTGTGTGTGTGTGTGTGTGTTGTGCTGAGTCAGCGCCCTCCAGATGGCATCTCTCCGTGTGGTTGGAACGCAGCGCTAAATGATGTCGTCAGCCACCGAGCCGGAGCGTTGATTTGATTGGCTCCTGCCGAATGAGTCAGATGGTGGCGATGGACAACATATATTTATATATAGATACTTTATGTGTGCATGCAAGCACACACACACACACACACACACACACACACACACACACACACACACACACACACACACACACACACAAGGTCTTCCTCATTTAGTCAGCTCCTTCCTATGTGAGAATACTTAGTTTGAATGGCTTTCAGCCAACAACGAGTGTTTGAGTGTGTGTGTGTGTGTGTGTGTGTGTGTGGCAGCCTTGAGTCTTTAATAGGAGGAAAAGCTCATTGTTCTCAGTGTGGAAACAGCAGGAAGAGTCTTTATTATCCAGAAATGAGGAGTTAGTAGTTAATCTGGCCGTGTAAGGACACAGACATATACAGAGAGAGAGAGAGAGAGAGAGAGAGAGAGAGAGACACTGTTGTCTCTGCAATAATTGCATTGTATGTTTTTTTTTCTTCCAGCAACTGTCCCTTTATGAGAAGAAGCTTCCCTATGGAGAATACATCATCTGCTGTGTGTGTGTGTGTGTGTGTGTTGCCTGGCAAGCACTTAACTATTACAAGCTCTCTCTTTCTCTGCGTGTGTGTGTGTGTGTGTTTTGTGTGTGTGTGTGTGTGTGTGTGTGTGTGTGACAGAGAGTGAGAGAGCAGCAGTGTGTGGTTTTGCATTGGTAGAGTGATGGATGTGGTTTTCCTCTGCAGGGGGAAGTGAAGCCAGCCGAGGACATTGTGTGTGTGTGTGTGTGTGTGTGTGTGTGTGTGTGTGTGTGTGTGTGTGTGTGTGTGTGTGTGTGTGTGTGTGTGTGTGTGTGTGAGAGAGAGAGGAACCTGATAGGAAATGTATTCACCCTGAAGTGTGTAAGAATATATGCAGGTGATACCTTAAAATAACGAGACAGGAATGAATAATTCACATTTCTTGCCTTGATGCCTGACGTTACACATCTACTGACGAGCTGTGGACCGAGAGCGTTCTAGTTCGGGTCGCAGTTGCTGCTGACACTCAGTGGACCAAATTATTGAAATCAGGCCGTGTGATGTTGAAATGTCGATGGCAGTTATTTTAATGAACATTAGTTGCATCATTGGCCTCTAGTTGGACAGGCTGGCTAAAAAGACCCCGCGGCAGTTTGTCTAAAAAGGTGGGGTTGATTAGAAATAACGAGCCATGTGGGTTTTCCTCTCCATCAGCCACATCAGCTACTGATATCAGGAATGAGGGAGAAGGAGCGCAGCATGAATAATGAAAGAAGTGTTTAGGAAACACTTACAACAAGTACAGACTCTTTAAATAGAAATTAGAAGATGTTTTGAACAGAAGAAGTGGAGATTAAATGTCACTTTGAGGACGTTGTAGTGATTTATCCAGAAAATCCATCGAGTAAATATCAGGATTTCTTGCTGACACGCACATGCTTTGCATACTGTGTTGTGTCTTTTTTCAACCAAGCGGCTGCTCATCTTCCGTTGCTACTTCTTTATAAATAAAAACGACCTTTTCCTGCAGGATTGGGCTACTTTAGAAGTGTTGCACAGGGTTGAATGTTGGTTGCATGCATATAACATGAATAACGTTGAGTCCAGATTGGCATGTCGCCTACACACATGAACATGGGACACGCCCGGCCACACACACACACTTAGGCATCCTCTCCGCCCACCTCTCAACCCCGGGAGAACCATGACGCCCGGTAAATTGGGCAGAATACGGGAAGAACTGGGAACCTGAATACATAATTAAAGACTACAGATAACGTATATGAAGTAAAAACGGTACATTTGTGTTATCCAGACAGGAAGGAAGAGTCAGTAAATTGGTCTACACCTTCACAAAGCTGTTTTTATTCATGATTATATACTGGATGTGGCTACACAAGGCCATTTTTAGGACTTATAGGTTAAAGAACTGTTTAGGGAAACCTGCTTTAATGCAACAGTCGTCGTGGTAACGTGCTAAGAAACATAGCAATGTTTTGGCAAAAAGCACTGGAGAAGAAGACTACATGGTTAGTAAACATGGATGTAAAGAATGCATCGACTTTAGGTATATGTTTTATATGGCAAAGGGAATTTATTCAGCCTGTTTGTGAGGCCTTAAGACTACAAACTGTGCATTTTGGTGAGAAAATGCTGACCTTAAACATTCGCTGTGTTTGTTTATAAGAAAACTGTGCAGGGTATCTGTTAAGTGCAGAGTCATAGCTCAGATGAAGTTCAGCTCACTGTTGAGAAGTTCACTCACCTCCAGCTCTCTGCTGAGTTTACACTTCATGGTTCTCTTCCTCTCTATGTACGTATGAAGGTGAAGGTCAGTCTGTTGGTAGTGTAGAATTTAAAGATGAATACCTGGTATTAACATCCGATCAGTAGATGAAGGATTGTCTGTTTGATAATCTGATCATCGGTATTAAAATGGGCTATTGTTTTTTGGGGATTCTGCCCGAAAATATTGATAGATACAACATCAGATTGAAAATGACATCGGAATAGCAGGCGGACTTCATTTATCTCCTCAAAAATAAGTTAAGAACAACAGTTGTATGCTTTAGTTTCTTCTATATGTTTTTCTAATGCCTTTGGAGTTTTGTGATAGTTTAAACAACATTAAGTAAGTTAAAAAAAACACTCTTTAGTCTTCTCTTTATCAGTCACAAACAGAGTGATTACACTGTGAACTTTGCTCATTATCAATTTGCCTCTTTTTATGATTGAATCAACGTAAACACAGCAACAATGACACAGCAGAACATCGAATAAGTTACTAGGATGTAACTGCAGTTCTATGAATCTAAGAAAAAATAGCTGTAAAGTCATATGAAACACTATAAACACAGTTGCTGTGGGGAATATAAAGCACGATATGGCCTTATCATATACATAATGCATTTAGCGGATATAAACAGGTGAAATCAGATGCTCAACTGTAAATCCAAATGATGCCATAGGTTCCTTTCTGGCAGACTCCCATTAACCTCATAAATCATCTATAACTCCAGCGTAATGCTTCTGCTGTATGGACTCTACTTACTGATTTGTCCCTCTGCCAAGAAAAGGCTTATCTGGGGCTTTTTGGCAAGCTTAGCAGGATGAATTTTTTAAGAAATCAGAATATATATACACAACAGATTTGACTGGAGCAAACCTCGCACATGTAACGTTTAACACTTGTTCTGTTAAATATATCATTTCAGGTAGTTCTGCTGCAGTGATCTCCATGTTTACATTACTGATTTATTTTCTGATTGAACTCCAAAACAATTTCCATAACGGATACAAACAGCTGATGAAACCCAATCCTGCTGGTTAACACATGCTAACGCGTCCGGGGTGACAAGCATCGCTTTGATCAAACTGCTGTTACCCACGGCAACACCGCTGATTGATCGCTGCAAACGATTAATAACTGCTCGGCTGAAACTTTTTTTTGTCAAATTTCAGCTTCCACATTCAATAATCCAAGAATATGGACAGTGTCACTTTGAATTCTAACAACATGTACGCTAAGTGACATTAGATATGCGGATATGTCTCCGCGGCAGCACACGAGGTCCAGCAGCCGGTTGTCGGGGGCAGCTGTTGCTATGGGTGCAGACAGCCTCACCTGTTGTGCTTCTAAAGACATTTAGGCACACACATGACCTGTGTGTCTGTGCATGTGTGTGTGTGTGAGAGAGAGGCTATAAAACACACACAAACACACACATACACGGCAGTTTGGTTTTGCATAAAGCTGTTAAACTTTTCTTATTCGGCCGTTATTCAAAAGTTATAAAGCAAACACACACACACACACACACACACTGGCTCTGACAGATACATTAGGCTCATCTGACCTTTTTTGAATTTTGGCTTCAGTTGTGTCAAGCTGGGAAATGAGCCTCTCTCCTTAGTTAAATGTACATCATATTTATAGTGATTCATGCGGCCTTAATAACATAAAAAAAAAAAACGGCCGTCTGTTGGCCGTCTGAGCATCCTCAGTGTCACCTTCGCCGTCTGGCCAACAGCTTCCTCTCCCCGGCTGACGTGAACAGAAACTTTAAATCTGGAAGCATCTGACTGCTTATGTCATCCTCCGCTGCATCATGTGGGCGAGTCTCAACGACGGTAGCAGAACTTTCCCTGCAAGGTTGTCCCATCGCTTGGGTTCCCTGCGTGCTGCTTCTGGCCGTGTTAATGGTTCCAGCAGGAGCACATGTTGACCTTTGACATCTACACGTCTGGAAACATTGAGCACCAGCTACGTCTCTCTGCATGTGTGTGTGTGTGTGTGTGTGTGTGTGTGTGACCTTACCCCTGTAGTTAGACATAAG